>NC_079394.1:26167714-26215214 GCF_029220125.1 Pseudoliparis swirei | reverse complement strand
AGGGCAGCGAAGACGGATCCAAAGATTGCGAGCAATTTGCTGAAGTGTGGACATTTGAATTTAAGACGGGCGCGTTGCTCTCGTGTGAAGTTCAAACGGTTGAAAAGGACGCGACCGGCCTCTTAAAGAGGAACGCCCGGCGAAGAAAAGCGTCGCTCACGAGCTGCGGCGGGGCTGGGTTTTTTTCTCGCCCGCCGGCTTTCCTACTTACACCGTCACACGGCCTCCGACGCGTCGCCCTGTCGCTTTGGTCCCGACGGCCGCTCCTAAGGCCCCGTTTACACGATGGGGAAACGCATATATTTTCATGCGTTTTGGCCTTTCATTTACACAAAAACGGAGGTTTTATCACGGAAAACGATCATTTCTAAAAACTCCGGCCAAAGTGGAGATTTCTGAAAACTCCGTTTTTGTGTTTGCGTGTGAACTAGGTCAAACGGAGTTTTAGGTTGTCAAACGTCACAGTATGCGACTAAAAATGCTTCACGTCATGTGAGCGTCCTATGTTTACAGTTAGTTTGGCCGCTCCTACCAGGGTTGCCAGGTCTGTGTGACAAAACCAGCCCAATATCAGAACTCAAAATATGCCCGTGCCAAACCATATACACTGCTTTTAAAGTGTGTGTTTGTGGACGTGTCCAATGTCCATGTGTGGACGTGCTGATCTGGAGTCAGTTGGGTAGGATTTGTGTATAAATAAATTATTTCATTTAAAATATGGATTTTTATTTGAAGATATTCATGTAATTTGCATGCAGAATAGGTCTACCCGAACCAGCGGACAACAAATTCAACCCGCGGCAACACTTCAAAAGTAGCCCAATTCCGCGGGAGAACATGGACCTGGCAACACTGGCTCCTACGTCCAGTGTCGACTGCCTTCATTTTCGTTGTCAGGTGCGCCCGAGTTATTTCCTCCTTGACATGAGGATACTTCTCGGAGGTCTCGAGTCTTGAGAATTCTGATTGGTTTGCATGTCTTCATCCTTCTCGTTACACTGCCGACTGCAGGTTTGGCATAGTTATGATGGCGCCCGGGGGGGGCGTATTTATGCGGGTTCATATAAACAGAAACTTTTTTAAAAACGACCTTGTGTGTACGACGTTATTTTTGAAAACGGAGGGGCAGAAATCTTCGTTTCTGAAAATACCCGGCTATGTGTAAACGTGGCCTTAGACTCTCGCTCCGTGGATAGAACCACTTCTCCGATCCATCAATCTCCTCGAGATGATGCGAGGAGAGGACGCGGAGGGGAGCGAAGGAGACGGAGACGGAGGGTGTTTTTTTCGAGGATGGGGATGAGAGTGGACTTGTCAGACACCGGAGTGTCCCGCTGATTAAAATAGCACATTTTTTGGAGCGGCGCTCCATGCTGGTTCGCGAGGCGGCGTGGGCATGTGAAGGGTCCCCCGGTCGATAGCACTCCACCGTGGCGGAATATGAAAAGTATTGATCTGCTCCTTTACCTCGGACGGCTTTGAACGCAACGCCTGTGATGTTTCTGTGGCCAACCTTCAAAGTCAATACCCTTTTCTCTACATCACTAAAGAGACGGCGGAAAGCAGAGGAAAGAGATTCCTGTCGTATCGGACGAGAGAGAGAGAGCTCGGCGTTCTCCTCTGAGCTCGTTGTGCAAGAGGTCAGGCTGGTTGTTGCGTTTATTACCTCGCGGACCTGAAGGGGAGGGATAAAGGCGACGAGAGTTTCGGGTCAGACGGAGAAAGGTTAGAGGCGGGGTGAGGCGGCTCGAGGCCGGCGGGGGACGGAAGCTCCGAGTCACGAAGATGACGGCGAGCCGGGGCCACGACCTCGCCTCTTTCACCCGCGTACACACGAGGGTCGCTTTCCACGCTTTGTGAATTAGCCACACAAACACACAGCGTGTTCTTTTTTTAAAAAATAATTTATCCTGCATCTCTTTCGCTCTCTTTTGGGAGAAAGAAGAAGAGCAGCGGCTTTAAGCCTTCGGACTGCGGGAAATCAATGGCATCAAGAGAAGAAACCGACAGACGCGTTTAAGGACACGGCTCTCGGGTAAGAGGATCCTCCTCCGCGGAGAGAGCTACTGAGAGAAGCACACCCGGGACAATCCTCCCTGTTAAGGCTTGCTGATCCCTGATCAGAGTAGGGGGGGGGGGGGGGAGTCCACAGGGAGTAATACGGAGAGACAGAACACCAGAAAGCACCGGAATAACAGATCGCCGAGCGGCCCCGAGATCACAGAGAGCTAAAATACACAGACGGGAATCGAAGTCGGGAGGCTTTTCCTCGCTGAGCCTCTTCTCTGGGAATTTGCATCGTTCTCACGGACCGAAACATTGCTCTCGAAGACGCTGAATGACCGGGGGGGGGGGGGGCATGACGCCGCAATCAACTACACGTTTCAATGCAAAGTCTCTCGGCCTGATTATCCGTGCCGGTCGGCGCCATCGGGCCCATCCAAGAGTCCGGGTGAGGAGGTGGGAGAGCAGAGAGACACGGCGATGAGAATCGAGCGAGTGAACGCACCGCGGCGGCCGAGGGGTCGGACACGACCGGCGCCATCAGACGAGAGAGGCGTGGCTCTGCGGACCTCAAAGTAGCCGGATTAACCATTGGCCACGGGGCTATTGATGTTATCGAGCCGACGGGCTGATGAATGGAGTCCTCCCGCGCAATGCGCCCCGAGGCCACGTACCTCAACGACGCTCGGTTAACAGCAATTCATTAAAAAAACTAGAACGGGCACTCTGTAGAGCGCATACCGTCGCATATCACAAGATTGGGCATTGACTTATGAACATTTTGGCATTAGTTGCATGCCAATTTGATAAAAATTGACCGTGCTGTGGTAAAAAGAAGATTTTGACCTTTTCATGACCTTGACCTTTGACCCGATCGATCCCAAAATCTAATCAAATGGTCCCCGGATAATAACCAATCATCCCACCAAATTTCATGCGATACGGCTTAATACTTTTTGAGTTATGCGAGTAACACGCATACAAATAAATAAATAAATAAATACACGGCGATCAAAACATTACCTTCCGCATGTTCAATGCGAAGGTAATCAGGACGCTTCACCTGCCGCCACATGTATGTTGTCAAATGCGCTGGGTCGACCACGCCGTCTTTATTTAAACGCCTGGTTCTGCAGACCCGACTCCGTTTTGACAGAGTCCATGAGACAGTCGAAGATTCATTTCAATTACCTCCTCAGTCTAATGTGCCGAGTTCATTTTTATTCTCTTAGCACAATCTGTATCATTTGGGGAAGATTATAGTGAATTATTAGTTCCCAGCGTTTGTGTTTCTCTGGAGTAGAACTAGCCATCGAGTCATTTCACAGTCACCTGGAGGAATCATTAGAACACAGTGTTTATACATTAGTCACCAGCGTTCCGCCGGACGACGTATACACTACCGTTGAAAAGGTTGGGGTCATCCAGACAATTTTGTGTCTTCCATGAAAACTCACTTTTATTCATCAAATTAATTGAAAATTGAATAGAAAATATAGTCAAGACATTGACAAGGTTAGAAATAATGATTAATATTTGAAGTATTAATTTTGTTCTTCAAACTTCAAGCTCAAAGGAAGGCCAGTTGTATGGCTTATATCACCAGCATAACTGTTTTCAGCTGTGCTAACATAATTGCACAAGGGTTTTCTAATCAGACATTAGTCTTCTAAGGCGATTAGCAAACACAATGTACCATTAGAACACTGGAGTGATAGTTGATGGAAATGGGCCTCTATACACCTCTGGAGATATTTCATTAGAAACCAGATGTTTCCACCTAGAATAGTCATTTACCACATTAACAATGTATAGAGTGTATTTTTGATTAATGTTATCTTTATTGAAAAAACAATGCTTTTTTTTGAAAAATAAAGACATTTCTAAGTGACCCCAAACTTTTGAACGGTAGTGTCCATCGTCATATTTTAGTTTTATTCCCTTTCCATTCCTGAATGGCGGATGCTGCTCCACCCGCGCACCTGAACCAATCACGCTGCTCACACCGTCTTCCTTTCGAGACGCACGCCTGCGTGTGTCGGACCGACACGCAGCCGTGTAATCTCACGCAATCAAACGTGCAGCCGGCGTCGTGTTCCTGAGGGCGCCGCTCCGCTGACTCGGCGATAAGGTCAGGAGGATTCATCGCATCGTTCTCCCCGTTCCTCCATCGCGGCTCAAGTTCAGCCCGCCGAGGAGGAGAAATGCTAAATCACTTCACATTCAGGCAAGATGTCGTCCCGACCACGGCCGACCCGGATCCTCCCCGGGTTTACAGA
This sequence comes from Pseudoliparis swirei, assembly GCF_029220125.1. Classification (NCBI taxonomy): domain Eukaryota; kingdom Metazoa; phylum Chordata; class Actinopteri; order Perciformes; family Liparidae; genus Pseudoliparis; species Pseudoliparis swirei. Next base: position 26,210,931 of record NC_079394.1, on the reverse strand, counting down.
AGAAAAAAAACTAATCTGGCACCGTCTTCAACGGACCACACCTGACTTCTCTCTGACGTACAATCGAGGAGGGAAGAGAAATCCAAACACAAGTTCTGGAAAGAGAGTCACCGGAGGACGAGCCAGAGATGAACGATAGAGAAGAGATTCAGTGTGTGTGTGTTTTTTCTTTTGGGGGTGGGGGGACAGCAGGACGAGTTCACCCTCTTTTATGGAAATAATCTGTTATTGTCCATCAAGAACACGCAGAACAAACATTCCAAGGAAACATTAACTTGGCTCCCAAAATAAAGCCACCAGGCCCATCAGATACAGGCCATATTTCAATGACTCAGCTCTTATTTCTTCTTTACCTCGCCTTGACCCGACGTGGCGTATCTTATCTGCGTTGGCCGAGAACGATTTGGGAGACGCTGCCTTTGGCTGATTTATGCTCCGGTTGTCCTTTTTGCTCATATATTTCTATCTGTGGTTCAGAGGAGAAACTCAAACCCGTTCCACCGCCAATGAGGAGAAGGAGGAGTCTCCATAGAGGCATCAATCTGGAGGTTATTAAAGTGTTAGATTTAGCTGAGAAAGTATCCTCATTGCAAAAGAGTTTATGGAATAGTTTTGGTAGAATATGTTTGCCATTCCAAAACTCATAACCTACTATTACAGAGGATCCATTACGTGAAACTTTTGTATTTCAGCCAGGGATTAAGGTTTCTCACATTTCATAAAAAGTTACTTAATTTGCATACTCATTGCTGTAATTGTTCATCAACTAACGTGTAACTTTATTAAGTGTGATTTAATGTCTTTACATGTTTTTGCAATAGTGTTTTTTCCTTGGCAACAGCGTGACCTCCCGTCGAAAAAAGATGGCTCATTAAAAAACAATGAGTTTTAATTTAATTTAAAGAAAAAAGCATTCAAAGGGGCAAGGTAAACAGTTTCCCAAATTGTTTTCTTCTCCTTTTATTAAAAAACAAACAAACAAAACACACACACACACACACACGCACAGTGATAATAGCTGTGAGGAGACAGGTTGTCAGCCACAGGAATGTATTTCCTGAATAATGGCTTTCCATGTCGTTGGTGGAGTGACAATGGTGGGAGTGGGACATGCAGGCAAGACTCCAGGAAGCTGGTCACGGACCCACTGTAGGCACACAAACCGGTACACACACACACACACACACACACGCACACATATGCACCCGCAGTCCGGCATCGGCCCTGGTGCCAGCGTATTGTTCGACATGTTTAGTTTTCGAGATATAATCCCTCCTTTCGATGAAGAGAGCAACGAGAGGCACGCTGGGTCGTCACGTAGCAGCCAGCGCGTTGACAAGCAGGCGTTCAGCTCATCGCATGGAGGCCGACGACAGTGAGCTACGAGTCTGCAGTCATGGCAACCTCGAGCGCACAAACAACTAGAATGGGTACTCGGTAGAGCGCATACCTTCGCATATCACAAGATTGGGCATTGAATAATGAACATGTTGGCATTAGTTGCATGCCAATTGGACAAGAATGTATCGTGCTATGGTAAAAAAAAAGATGTTGACCTTTCCATGACCTTGACCTTGACCTTTGACCCGATTGATCCCAAAATCTAATCAAATGGTCCCCGGATAATAACCAATCATCCCACCAAATTTCATGCGATTCGGTTCAATACTTTTTGAGTTTTGCGAATAACACGGATACAAATAAATAAATAAATACACGGCGATCAAAACATTACCTTCCGCATTTTCAATGCGAAGGTAATTACACCTATGCTCCAACCACGAGGGGCGCTCAGAGAATTGTTTTGTTTTTTTACTTGGAAGGCTGTTTTCTTCAAATCCCCAAACTGGGAACAAAGAGAGAGAAAGCAGCCAGCACATTCCCGAGCAACTTTTGTGGAAGTGACCCTGAGCAAGGCAGTTAACACCCGGCCGGCCGCGTAGGAAGGGTCAAACTAGCCCGAGTAAGTAGAGGTAAATAAATAAATAAACAGCTGCTTTTCAAGAGGCCGGCCACAGCGGAGGAAGCGCCGCCGTGCTGGTTTGAAAAAAAAGAAAGAAGATCCTGGAACGGCGTCTGCAGAGCGCAGCGGGGGTCGAGGCCCCGGCCCACGTCCTGTGAACATTCTCCCCGTTTCGGCTTTATTCAAAACACGATCTTCTCATTACGCTCAGTTTGGCTCGCCGCGCTGTCATTTCATCTGGCTTTTCCGCGCTCCGGCACATTAGCCCCTTTGGTCCGGTAATGTTCGGAACATAACCCATAAAGCACCGCTGTAATGCGCCGCTGCCTCATTATTGCCAGGTCAGCGTTCGGAGCAGCGCGGGAGAACAGGCGGCCTCGTATGGCTTGTTAATTCAACACCTCTCTCATTCGGAGCTGCATTTGTACAGCTGGCCCTTTGAAGGGAGTTCAAACTATATACTCCGACACATAAGATACGCAGTGTGTGACACACACACACACACACAGTCGCACAAACCCTAGTCCCTGCTCTGACATCACTCCACACCACTGGTTCCTGCCCAACCTTCAGCCCCCACCTTGGGAAATCACCCAGAGCCTGTCCAGCCACCAGGGCGTGAAACACACACCCCTGGAAAGCAAACCAAGGTGGGTGGAGGGGGCGGAGGGGGCCAAGAGGTGGCGAGTAGAAAGTGTGAGATCTGGAGATGGAAAATGAGGGGGGGAATTCAGGGAGGGAAATGCAAGGGGGAATGTGTGTGTGTGTGTGTGTGTGTGGGTGCCTGTTCTGCAGGGAGCAGAGGGAGGTGTTGATTGGAGGGTTTGGGGCAGCAAGAGATGGAATTGACGGAGGATTAAATGGACACGAGGTTTCAGGAGGAAGGAGGGGGCCGCTTCTGAAAGGAGGTCCGGCGGTGCACTCTTGGCCTTGAGACGGGGGGCCCCGTCACGCCTCGGGTCTCCGCGAGCCACTCGGGGCCCCCGGAGCTCCGGAGGGGGATCGGGCCCAACCTTTGTTGCGGCGGAGGGGTGGGGAGTGACGAGGCATACCGGCGTGTCTGACACGTCGGGGCAGTTGGCCGGGAGACCCTGAACCCAGTCCGGTCTGACGCTGGCCACCGTCTGTGGCTCCACGGCGCCGCCGGACGCTTTTCGTTGACGGGGAAGCGGGGAGGACGCGAGATCGTGCTTCGGAGGAGAAAAGAGCGGTCGGAGAATCAGGCGTTGTTTAAATGTGCACGGAGTTATTCCGGCGAGCAAACAAGCCCAGCGTATCCTTGGAGGAACCCTAATGGTAGTTAAATCAAGGGGGGGGGGGGGGGGGGACAGAGACAAATAGAAATAAACATGATCAGATTTAAGCTCCGCTCCATATTCCCCAGTTGGATGTTTTCGTCTATATTCCGTTCCCTCAAAGCGTTTCCGATAATGTCACCCGGAGAAGGAAAGTGATGAAATGGAGCAATTATGGATCCATTTGTGCGATTCAGGTGAAACCAGGTGTAACATTTCCAATCTGCGCACCTGCTGTATCTTTAATTCATTGTGCTTTTTTCACCAGCGTTTGCCCGTTGGATGGTAATAAACACAAACGTGGACAAAGCATTACATGCGATAAATCTATTTAGCGTTATCATATTGCTTCCGGAGGGAAGGATTGTTTTTCACCCCCCAAAAAATGAAGAAGTAATGAGAGCCAAACACAAACCAATCTTATGGGAGAAACATTACCGAATTGTTGTGCTGTAATAAGAGGAGGAACGCGACGCAATAAAACAAAATTGTCCGTCACGAAGCAACGTGCTTAATTTGATATCCAGACATTTAGGAATATGAAAAAGAAAACAATGGAGCATTTTCATCCCAAATGCTGTTCTTTGGTGGACACAGATAGGCAAGTCATCTCCCGCAGGGCTGCAGATTAATTTTCATTTTCCAAACAGTTTGTGCGTATAAATATTCATGAACCACCTTGAAAAGCGATGGGCGACTTTATAAGGCGGTCAGCAGATAAACCAACAACCCCCCCCCCCCCTCATTCTCTGCAGCTGTGCTGATGAGGGGGGGGGGGGGGTTCATGATGAAGGACTCTCACTATCCACGACCTTTCCAGTCTAAAACAAAGATTTGCACAATTAACTACTTTTAAATGTCATCCAACTGCAAAATCTGCATATCAACGCCGAGCCTTGCATAGAAATGAGGATGTTTGTCGAGGAATAATCTTTCCCCCGTTTCCCCGTCCCGATGCCACCAAATGGGCGTCGTTCTCATTGCAGCCAGGAAGGAGAAGTAAATGTCAACATATCTTGTGTGGAGATCCTTCTGTTGCTAATTAACCTTTGCCGTTTAGAAGCTAGACTGAGCGCTGCCTAAACACCGCAATTAACTCCGGCTTGAAAGACGGAGAGACAACATCTCCACGGAGCCCATGGAGCGGGGGGCGGCACACCTCTGGGGAGGACTCGTCGGTTGCTATTTTCCCCAGGCGGCAGGAATGAGGCTATTGGGAGAATGTCAAAATTCGGCGGATTAATAAATCTCATTTTTTTTTTTATTTATCTCCGTGAGGTTGGGCAGGAAAGCTGGTTTAGTTGTCGCCCCCGGTGAGAGGCAAACCATAATAGAGGAATTCATACCCATAAATCTTCATACATTGAAGCTGGAGGACTGCCGGAGTCTATCGGGTTTAATTTCCAGACGCAGCGACTGGGAGGAAAAGCCGGTGGAACTCAGACGCTCTCGTCTCTTCGTGGGCCTCCGGAGTCACGAGCGGCGCCGCCGCGCTCGCCCCCGCTGCTCCGAGGCGGCGCGGGTTACAAAGTCAACGCGTTGACATCTTCGCTGTCCAACGCTGGGCTCTTTCCTCAGCTGCAGAATCAACACGGTCAAATCGGCGAAATGACCCCCCCCCCCGCTCCCCGGGGAGCACGGTGAGAACGCTCTTTGATGATGGACGGGAACGATTTTTCTTTCATATGTTAATAAATATCGGGAGCTCCCGGGGGGGGGGGGGGGGGGGTACTCGGGCCAGATGTAGACAATTGATTGACATAATTGATGAGAGACTGGAAGAATCAGAGGGCAGGGGCCAGGGGGGGGCGTTGGGATGTGCGGGAGTAAAGTTGACTCCTCAGTGCAGGATGAACACGTCGATTGGGAAAGCTGGAGCGGACCCTCCTCGAGTCGGCCAATCGGAGCGAGTCCCGAGAGAAGAGGTGACCCTGACGTGATCACGCTTCATCGCGGGTCGCCGCCATTGGCTGGACCGACCCGGCCCGGCGTGCAGCTCGCAATCCTCCGGACTGTGACGACGTCCGAAAGGAGCGCCTATACCTTTGGAGTCGAGGACATCCGTCAATGTCAGCTGTGATTAGGTCTCGGGAAGACGAGACCGATGTCCTCGCAGGTCCCGACATGACAAATGTCGCGCGCGGCCGGCGTCGATTCTTATCCGCACCTCATTAAAAATGTAATGACCGCATGAATATTTACCACGTTTAATTACTGCTCTCTATTTGCTATTCTGCCGAGCCCGGCGCACTCTTTCCCCCCTTTTTTTTTCTTCTTTCCGGAGGGCAGTTTCTCTTCCGAGTGACGTACGAATCGCCTTCTCCCACCTTGATGAATATTGCAGGAGTCCGACGAGTGGGAGCCATCGGCGGAGTCCGCCTCAATCAGCGGGAGAATCGATGCGATACACTCACATTGGCGAAGGCGCTAATTGGCGGCAGTAAATTCGGCAAGCTGCGTAATTTACCCGGGGAGGGAAGCGCGAACGAGTGCAGGGAGATCGGCTCAATTGTAGGAGAGATATTTGAAGAAGAAAAAAATCAGACATTCTGAAACCAGAAAGCCTTCAACAGATGCAGAGGGAAGCGTGCCAAAGGCCAAGTTATTAATGTCTCTGCTCGTCAGGGCCAGAGAGGGGCACGCTATTGAAGTGGGGTTTTCTTACTGGAGAAGTCAAATTGGAAATGTCTTGACTGAAGGACACCGGCAGCACCTGACCTTGTTCTTATACTGCCACACCAGAGAGAAATAGTCTGGATATTTGTTTTCTTTTATAATTTATCGACAGTAGGGTGAAGGAGGACGTGGAGGGCAAGGCCTCGAATCCCCTTGTGACAATAATTGCACTTTTCTCACCTTTATCTGATAATAATAAAAAGGCACAGAGGAAGTGAGATCAGATTGCGGCGAAGGAGGGAGAGAGAGAGAAACATGTGGCCAGGGACATGTGTTGCATGTCAGACCCATTTCTGTCTTTCCCCCCATGGGGGGGCGGGTGCATATCTGCACTGTTGCTATCTAAAAAAGGCAAAACTCCGATGATGAATTCGAAGAAGAAGAAAAAAAGAAGACTTTTGTGTATCTGCAAACGCAATATGTTTGAGCTCTCTCGGGGGAAAATCTCCACAAGAGTTGCTTTGTGTTTACAACCCGCTCGGCTTGGAGCAGCTGTCATGTGTGTGTTGTTCAAACAGTTACCGGGGCCGGCAACCGCAACCGACACCTGTGAATCCACAACAATAGAACGCTACTGCGACAAACACTACCTCGCAAGCATTATTATATCAGACGAAGAAAACGCACACTTGAAACAAAAAACGCAAAAAATTACAGCCGACGCAAATATTTCGGACACGAAACTTGAAAGTTAGAATCTCGGAGGTGCTCGTTGTTGCCGGGTGAATGTAAAGCGGTCCTCGGAGATGTGCCGGTGCCTCCGTTCCATTCGCAAAAACACACCGGACGTGGAAGAGAAGCAACGGATGACGATTGAAGATGGATTGTATGCGTTCATGTTTGTTACCTTCGCATTGAAAAGACGGAAGGTTATGTTTTGATCGCCGTGTATTTATTTATTTATTTGTATGCGTGTTACTCGCATAACTCAAAAAATATTAAACCGAATCGCCTGAAATTTGGTGGGATGATTGGTTATTATCCGGGGACCATTTGATTAGATTTTGGGATCGATCGACTCAAAGGTCAAGGTCATGAAAAGGTCAACATCTTCTTTTTACCATAGCGCCTCAATTTGTATCCAATTGGCATGCAACTAATGCCAAAATGTTCATAATTCAATGCCCAATCTTGTGATAAGCGAAGGTATGCGCTCTACAGAGTGCCTGTTCTAATTCAACATGTCTCACTAGGAAATAAAACCACCACGTATTATAGAAAACTCCTTCGGCTGGAACTCGAGAGAAGTTCGCCTCTCGTTGACACAATCCACGTCAATGTATCGGGGAAGAGCCAACCTCCGCTTCCAGTTTGAAGCTAGATTGATCGGCAAACATGAAAATGGCCACTTGAGAGGGACAATATCGTCAAAGACTGGGGGGTGGGGGGGTCGTACGGAGCGACAGCTCTTTGGGCTCTTTGAGCTCTCTGCCGTCGAGCCGTGTGCCGACGTCTCCTCGCTGCTGCGAGTTCTGACCTTGGCGTCGCAGCGTGCCTGAATGGGAGTGCACGTTGATTGTTGTGTCAGGGTGCTGAATAGAGAAGAGGTTATGAATGCATGGAAAACATCTTTATTTCCAGCCATACAGAGGCGTCGGTGTGTCATATTCCAAGGCCTGTGGTGGTGATGGGAAAAACACGTCAGTATGCGTATTTGTATTTCTCCCCGAGCCCCAGGATGCAATCCTGCGTTGCATTTCCATTTCACCACGGCTGCCATTGTCGTCGTCGTGGACTTTAAAGTTGAAACGCAATCGTTTGCGATCACAAGTTTTGTAAAAAAAAAAAAAAAGTCCACAAGATGATGTGAAATGAGCGAAGGAGTATTCCTGCCGTCCTTTTCGAATATTCTTCTCCCGCCTCGATTCCACACGCACAGAACCGGAAAAGAGAAACGAAAGCTTGAAGTAGTGTTTTATTCATCTTTATGTAAATCCAGTCATTTACGGTTGCCTTAACAAATCAGGAATCAAGTGTGTCAACATCTAGCCGGGAAGAAAGTGCATATGGGGATTACAAAAGAACACAAACGGAACAAAAACAGGCAGCGGGGAGACACCGGTTAAAGTCTACAAATCCTGACAAGGGTAAAATGACGGTGTTTTTAGTTGTCTGAAATCTCTATATGCTGTAGAAAGTGTACAGTTCTACTCACACCTCGAGGCTCAGGAAGCTATTGTTCACGTCTGAGTGACGGTGTGTGGCGGCCGAGCCCAGAGCTGGTTCACACCATATAAAAATACCCTGGTTATTTGCATTTTTAACTGTACACTACTGAGTTTCTATAAGAGAGATGAAGAAAAAAAAAAAACTTTAACTCTCTGGTGAAAGGCTCTAGACAGTTTTTTTTCTTTTTCTTATTCTATTTTTTTTTTACATCCTACACCACAAAGAAAGATAAATCCCTCATTGCATTTGCTACATAGCTAATGTTACAAGAATATGCTCAAAAACCAATATCAGGAATATTTATTCATATGTATATATCAAATATTGGGAATATGGTATGAGATAAAGTCAGATAAACATTTCCTCAATAAATTCTGGCTCGCTAATTGGATGGCAATTACAGTACCCACTCAGCATTAAGGCAACATTTCCTCTTACCTGTCATCACGGGGTGGTGGTTGTTCTTCTGAGAACATCAGCCAGGGTTTTTTCTTTTTTTTAGGTAAAGGCAACTTCTATTTCAAGCACGTACTGAACGGACTCACTGATGCTCTAACTCTAAGCACGGCATCACAACACAGCATTGTTCCCAAGTCACACAGAACGGCGGCTCACATGTTGATAATATCTCTGGAGCTAAAAAGAAAAGAAGAGAGAAAAAAAAAAGACGAGGATCCGAGTGTAAACATGCCGTTTCTTTTGGGAGAAATAATCGACGCTTTCTCCCTGCCGCGACGTTGCCGGGGGGGGGGGGGGGGGGGTTGAATCCTTCTTTCCGTGCCGTGACAATGTGCATATCGAGCCACGGCGAAGAGATCCGTCCTTCAAAGCGAGCCTCGGCGAGCCTCGGCGACCGTCTCGACGCCCGCGGCTCCGCGCTGGACGTCCAAGAGAGGAGAAGAAGAATAAAAACCGAAGTCTGAAGCGCCCGGCAGTCTTCTGGCCTTCAGTTGCAGGGATGCCGTCTCCTGAGTCCCGAGCTCCGAGTCCCCGCTGGGCGTCGTGCGATCTCGCTGCAGGACGCGGCGTTCAGTCTGAAGGACGTCAACGCCACCGAGGGCCGAGGGGGGCGGGGAGACGCGCCTTTGTTCTCATCTGTGCTCGTTGGTCTCTGATTTCAGGATGCGCTATGGTTTGGATCTTCTCCATGTATTCAAGACCAGACCCCCCCCCCCCCCCCATATGTGTCCTTACCTCGACTACCTCCCCGGTGGAACGGGCGAGTGTGCGTCCTGTGGTGCTTTCTCGAGAACCGCTCATACCGACGAGGTCACGCGTCGACCGAGCCACGGCCACACCGGTGAGAAAACACCCGGGTGGGGGGGGGGGGGGACCTGACCTTTGGCCTGTGGCCGTTGACCTTTAGACAGTCCGTTCAGATCTGACACATAAAATAGAACAATTCAAACATAACGTATTCAGTAAAATGTCCAGCGTCACGTGGGAACTGAAAGCTCCGCGGTGAACAGAGTGGAGTCAGATGGACGTGGCGTGCGAGCACTCCCGGACCCACTCGATGGTCGTTCGGGCGCCAGAGCGTGCTTGTCCAAAATTCGACAGAGCCCTCCCAAACAACGCGCCCCGCCGAGTGTGAAGTGGATGCGATGGACGTTTCTCGAGATGCACGAAGCACGCGCGGACTTGGCGAGTCGGAACTGGACCGACCGGCCACTCCGAGGCAGTGACATCACCGATTGAGAATGACGATGAGGACGATTCAGTCAGGTTGTCGATTATTACCGAGAATCGGGGCGTAGCGACCGTCTCGCTGAACTCCAAAATACCAGGCGGCCGATATTTGTACTTAAATCGTTTAAAACAAGAGAGATGTTCTGGAAATGAAACAGTCGGGGAACTGGACCTTCGCCTGTGAGTCGCTCCATGTTCACATGCATGTTTCAACAAATATTGTGTACGTGTGTCTGTACACCAAAAGGGCCTCTGCGAGTGTGAGTGTGTGTATGTGTGTGAGTGTGTGTGTGTGAGTGTGAGTGAGATCCAGCAGCAGCTACGAGGTGTTGGAGGTGTTGGGGCTCCAGCCCATCTGATACGCTCTCTCCAGGGTTCTCTTGCAGTCCTGCATCACCGTGCTGAACACGATGTGAGGGTACTGGACCACCAGCCTCTCCACGGTCTCCTCGTTCACCTGCAAAACACACGCACACACACACACACAAATGATCAGAATCACCTCAGTGACAACTAGAATGGGTACTCGGTAGAGCGCACACCTTTGCATATCACAAGATTGGGCATTTAATTATGAACATTTTGGCATTAGTTGCATGCCATTTTGGATAAAAATGTACGTGAAGATTTTGACCTTTTCATGACCTTGACCTTGACCTTTGACCCGATCGATCCCAAAATATAATCAAATGCTCCCTGGATAATAACCAACCATCCCACCAAATTTCATGCGATTCGGGTTAATACTTTTTGAGTTATGTGAGTAACACGCATACAAATAAATAAATAAATACACGGCGATCAAAACATAACCTTCCGCATTTTCAATGTGAAGGTAATAAATGAAACATAACGACTTAAAGTCCATTTTCTCCCCTTCTCTCCCACAGCTCCTGGTCACATGACACCGTCTCCATCGGGCGATGTTCAGGTGTCACGGAGCTGTGGACGTTCGAGCTCTCCGCTACTCTGAGCACTTGTGGGCGACTTTAAACATCTACACGCCCACCGCCTGGACAAACTACGCGTGACGCGCGGGAAACTTTGGGGCGAGTGGCTCTTGCGTTGCAATCGTTTGTTTTTGTCGACCGCTGTTTATCCGAACTACGGACGACATGTACGCGTACGTTTCTCCTGACATGTTTGGCCCGTTTGATTACAGTACGTTCAGGGAGAAGGAATGCCATTTTTCAAGTCTGCCTTCAGACCACTTTCAGGAGCCCGTGTGTGTGTGTGTGTGTGTGTGTGTGTACACGGAGACCGCTGGGCTGTAATGGTTTCTCACACCATCAACATGTTGCTTCATGCCTTTGCAGTGGACAGGGCTCTTACACATTTTGACCGATGGATTTCCAGGACTTTTCCAGGACTTTAAACCAAATTTCCCTGACCAAACTGAAATCTCGGTATAAACATGAACAATTTAGAACATGTTATGTATTGAGAGCGTACGCCGGCGAATATTTTGAGCGTCTTTCTTTAAAAAACATTAATTATTTCAAACTCGGCGGAAATGAACATGTGATCAGAACAAATTTCCGTGACTTTTCCAAAATTTTTATGATTTAAGTTTTTTTCCATGACTTTTCCAGGCCTGGAAAAGACCATTTTAAAATTCCATGACTTTTCCAGGTTTTCCATGACCGTACGAACCCTGAGTGGAAGTGATGGGGGACCAAATCTGCAGCTCCAACATGTCCGGCCTGTTCTTTAGCCTTCAGCAGTCTGACGCGATCAAATCAAACGTCTCTCGCGATGACGTCGCTCCGTACGTCACGCGCTGAGCGTATCGCGAGGAACCCGACGGAGAGCCGTTCATTTAGCATCGCGGCTCGTTTCCAAGGAGACCCCGTCGGGTGCATGTCTTAAAAAAGAGGCAATCAACTTGAAACCACATAAATGTAACAGATATATTGCTTTAGGTCGAATAAATACAGATTTTGAAATGACTTGATTAAATTGGAGCGTTCTAAAAATCTGTCGACCGTCTCCGCGTCGCCCCCATGATGCCTTATTAAGATCGGGGACACAGATTGAACTGTTAATGCCCTGTCGGGATGTCTGCTCGACTCAGGCGGAGGAAAAGCAATTTCTTAAGAGCGTACACACACGCGCGCACGCACACGCAGCTGGACGATGGCGATGGCGATGGGTTCGGGCACCAGAGGAACGGCTGAGCTCGCGAGGCTAATGAGGCCTCCGTGTTCTCGGAGGACGAGAAAGACAAGCAGCTATTAGCCACTCCAGCGCTCCTTCGCCCGCCTGACGCTCCGTCAGAGCGCCAGACGAGAGCCCAGAGAATCTGACGAAGACCAGAGGCGGAGGAACGCTGGAGACCTCGAGGGGTTAAGCGCAATCCACCCAGAACCGACCGAACCCCCCCCCCCCCCCCCCGCCCACCCGCGAGCATGACACTTTCCAGGGGAAATGATGTATAAACACTAACGCACACACACACACACACACACACGTGGTGCACACAGCCATCCGTTGTTGCCAAAGCAGTGACAAAGTGCTCCACAGCCCCCCCCCCCCATTGCCCCAGAGCCCTTTGCTTTCTGGGAGAAAAGTCTCGGGCTCCGGTCCGCTCGGGTCTGACACTTTCTGTCTTTCTCCTCGGTGAACACACTTCCTTTAAGTGGAGCGTATCGGCCCATCCCCGGCCAAGTCGAGACACATTTTGAGAAAAAAAAATGGACAGACAGAGTCAGGATAAAATCTGCCGAATCAGAGCTGGAGCAATAAGACCAGAGCCCCGGTCTCAGAGGGAAGATGGAAACTGCACGGCACAAGCAGGATTCAAATAGGCGAGAGACGGGGAGCTGGACGCCGACACGCGGAGGGTCGACAGACTCTTTCAATCCTCGACATAGTCGACATAAAATCAAAACCGCAGGGTCAGAAAGTCTCTTTTTTGTTTTTCTGAGAGGAAAATACTGCAAACCGGGGCCAAAAAAAACCAGTCGGCTCTCAGTTCTCTCTGCAGTGAGTGTTGAAGAGCAAGACATCGGAGACCGGCACAGGGCTTTCACATTTAAAATAATAACTCTGACAGCTCCACCGCCGAGAGGCGCATTACTGTGAGAGGAGAAACGAGAAGATTCCAGCAACAGTTTTCACGTTGCTGCGTTCAATGATTCATCGGCAGAGTCGCCGCATTAATAAAACAGTGTGTCGCCGTATTGCCTTAAAGAATTCACCTTAATGTGAGAATAGTCGTTTCCTCTCACGCTGAAATCCAAAAAAGTGAGGGGGTACTGTGGACAGCGGGGAATATCATTTGGGATATTTAACCCTGGAAGTGTATTCATATACAGTCGGGGGGGGGGGGGGGGAGGGGTGCACGTGAATATAATAATTTAAATAACTTAAATAAATGCAACAATTTGAATCACCATGAAATCGACATGAAAATCCGAGAGAATTCAACAAGCTGCGTGAACAAATTGGATTTTATTTCTATTGTTTAGACTATGACTGCTGACTCAGTGGTTTCGTAAGGCTTAGACTGACATGGGTAATCAGGTTGTAAATTATTAATATGTTTAGAGTTGCAGCACATTGTATTTTTTAATAATCTTTGGACAGAAATGTTGAATAAGCCCCCACAATGGCGTTTCTCAGAAGAGAAGATGACTGCACGCTCTTTCTCTTTCGGGCTCCGAGCCAACACCCTCTGTTGAGTCGTGAGCTTTCCATTGACCGTCTGGCAAAAATCCACCAAGCAGCTCCAAATCGCTGTTTAGTTTAGTTTATTAAGGATCCCCATTAGTCTACACCGTAGTGGAGACTATTCTTCCTGCGGTACAGGCAAAAAAACATTACAATACAATACAAATACATTAAATGCAGTACAGCATGATCAACGAGAACGGGAACTCGGTAGAGCGCATACCTTCGCATATCACAAGATTGGGCATTGAATTATGAACATTTTGGCATTAGTAGCATGCCATTTGGATAGAAATTGACCGTGCTATAGTAAAAAGAATATTTTTGACCTTTCCATGACCTTGACCTTTGACCCGATTGGTCCCAAAATCTAATCAAATGGTCCCCGTATAATAACCAATCATCCCACCAAATTTAACGCGATTCGGTTTAAAACTTTTTTTGTTATGCGAGGAACACGCATACAAATAAATAAATAAATACACGGCGATCAAAACATAACCTTCCGCATTTTCAATGCGAAGGTAATTATCACAAAAACACTTTGACTTTGAAAACAACATTTACATTAAAAGTAAAATAATAATACCCAGATACCTTAAATATCTAAAATAATAACCTAATCTACGATAATTTCCTTTCTGATTATTGATGCCTTAAATTTCCTTTTGAAATCACATTTATTTCTTGTTAGTCACATATGAGGGGAGCACATCCCAGAATGCAACGCTCTGTACATCACTGATTTCTTAAGTGCATTTGTTCTGGGAAGAGGAAAAGTAAAGTGACCATTTAGTGCCTGTCTAGTGCTGTGATGAGGGATTAACTCGTCACACCTGGTTTCCACATACAGGGCGGCGGCGGTGGCGGTGGAGAGACGGTCAGAACCCGCGGCGTGCTCACGGCTCACGGTCAGCGCCAGAGGCCCGAGTTGGCCTTCAAAGATGGCCGCCTGTTGCCTTCACAGCTCCGCCGAGGCCTTTTTTTTTCAAAACGCCGCCGCTACGTAGATGAAATGTGTTATGACACACGGCTGAGCCTCATTAGCAAATACAATGACAAACTCCTGATTGCCTTCATAACTTATTACGCCGTATTCTCGAAAAGAGAAAGCAACATCCCCCGGCTCGTTAATCAGGGCTTAATTACAATTAAAGCAAATCTAAAGAACAGACCCGTCAGACTGATGCGAGGCCATAACATTCATTCATGTTAATTCGCCGTGGATGCGCTCGCTGAGCAAACACGGCGCACCCGACACGTCGCCCAATCACAACGCCGAATCGTTTGCTAATCGCCGGTTGCGGCGACGCCGAATGTTGCGCGCCGAGATCGCGTTGACGCGGGTCTCGATGAGAAAAAATACTTTTGCGCTGAACTTGATGATAAAACTCAGCGTGCAGCGAAACGCTTCAAAAGGTGGTTCTTAAATGTTCATTATGGACACGTGCGGCGGGCGCCCAATCATCGGAACGCCAACATCGTATCACGGAAGAGGAAAAAGCCAATCAAGTTGAAGGAAGGAAATGATTTTACCATCAATCAAATCCAAGCCCGTGTGCATTTTAAATGGTTACAACACATAAACTCGGCGTGCCTGGTTTGATGAATGGGCATCTCAGAATGACATATGCCTCTCCGCTCATTTTCAAAACATTTTATTGCCGTTGGATGGAAAATCTTGTCGACAGAAAATCAGTTACCGGAGGTATTTATGCCTCACAGCCTCCATTAACTCTCCTCCACACTGAGTTAGAGTCAATCTTTTCTCGGGGCCTAAAAACACCCCCCCACTATCCGAGCGAGTTCCCAGAGTTCCTCGCGGCGAGGCTCGCTTGTGCCCTCTGCGCGATCCCGCGGTGCGCCGACGGAGACGGCGTGACGTCGCCACGCCTGCTCGCTATTTGCGTCTCACGGTGTTTCCCGACACGCAGGTCGGACCCGAACGCTGCGGGTCCTCTGGTTACAGCGGCCGTCCCGCGTGACTTCGTGAAAAGCGCGGCGTCAGCTGTTTTTCACCGTCCCCCCCCAGAGTGCAACTTCGTTAACCAGGCAAAAAACAAACAAACCGCCGTTCGGTTGCTCGGCAACATCGGCTTACAACAATGGTAAACCGCTGTTGCGTCTGCTGTCAGGAATGAGGATTCGGAGCAGACCGCTGCTCGCTGACGGCTGTAATCTCTGGGAAGCATCTGGTGAGCACGGCCACAGCTATCTGGAGCGAGGCCGATGCTTACGATATCCCCCCCCCCCCCCACACACACACACACACATTTTAACTTCAAAGATGCGGCGCTGCAGATCTAAGCGCGGCGTAATGCACGCTGACGGGTAATGTGCTGTTGTCAGGGTTTACAAGGGGGCGAGAGAGAGAGAGGGATGAGGGGAAAACAAAAAATCTGTCCGATACGTCGCTCGGCAAAAAGCACCTTTTATTTGAACAGGGAATAGCTTACATGGGTCGTGTGTGTGTGTGTGTGTGTGTGTGTGTGTGACACAACAGCTCCTCTCCTTTCTGCACGTGACGGCATGAAGGGAAGCGGGGGCGCGTTCCCATCTGACCTCCGCTGTCTCTCTCTCTCTCTCTCTCTCAGGAAGTCTTCTTATCCGCTCTCTATTCTTTTCTTTTCTTTTTTTCGATCCTCTGATGCAAATGCACTCTATCACCACGTAAAATATACATTTACCGCCAGCCCCCCGGGCCTTCCGCTGGTGAGCAGCGCTGTAAAGCAAGTCGTAAAAGACGACTAATGCAGATGCAGTCCCCCCACCAAAAAAAAAGAAAGAAGAAGAACGGGGTCGTAAATCGATAATCAGATACACCAACGCAAAGATGCATATCGTATGAGAGCGGCGTGCTGAGGACACCCTGTGAGTGCTCTGAGCAATCAAAGGGAGGGAAGTGGAATCCAGAGGGAGGGAGTTCAGGAAGTCGACGGCCCGAACAAAATACAACCCCTCCGCTGCTTTTGAATATATCAAACCCAGCGAAGCTTTTGTGTACGCCGCTACGATGACCCCGAAGAAAGCAACCGAGCACTGTTGATATTCAACATCTTTAGAACCGGATCTAAATAGACGCAGAGGCCAGACGAGTTCAGCGGGCCTTTTTTAACCCTCCGGTTACCTTTCGGGTCAATTTGACCCCATTCAATGTTTAATGTCGGTGTTCTTTGGGGTCAATTTGACCCCAGGCTGTTTTTCACTGTGTCAAACATATAAGAAATATCAACTTTTTTATATATTTAAAGGGCTATTTAGGTAGTCAACAAACAAACATAAAGTACCTCACACTTAAACTTGGGAAACAATATTAATTCTAATAATTTTCTGGAGGTTTTAATTGCTGGGGTCAAATTGGCCCCGAGGGTAAAATATGTCAGTAAATATAAAGGTAACAGGAGGGTTAAATACAATTTATTTGTATTCGCCGCGTGTTTTTCATTCAGGTCGGCCGGGTTTCTCGTTCGTTTTGTTTCTTCTTCATGTAGCCCACATTCTCCCGGGCCATGTGGCAGCCTCTGGCCCATAAAGAGAGACAGATACCTGTTCCCTGTCTCTTCCCATGTGGACACTGGATCAGTCAACCAGGACATGCATTCGGGGTGAAATGCTCCAAAAGCCGGTTTAGGCAGCAGGTCTCAGTGAAGGGCGGCTTAAACAAGTCTGGATTCAAACAGGCCAGATTTATAGCTTTCTTTAAAGTGTCGGAGGAAAATCCCCCGTTCTAAAGCTTGTAAACGAGTGACTGGACGACTGAAGGACAGTTCTACGCTCTGATAAGAGGGAGGGGGAGAAGAAAGCAGTGGGATTTCTGAAGTGTGGGGACAGAAAAGAGGTCGCCGCAAACTTATTCTGAAGGGATTCTATATTTCCAAATGAACTATCGATGCAGTGGATTGGAAGCTTAAGGAATCGACTGAGAGGGAAAGCCGGAGCTCAAACATTTGGATTTCGTCTCCGGGTGGGGGT
This sequence comes from Pseudoliparis swirei, assembly GCF_029220125.1. Taxonomy (NCBI): domain Eukaryota; kingdom Metazoa; phylum Chordata; class Actinopteri; order Perciformes; family Liparidae; genus Pseudoliparis; species Pseudoliparis swirei. The sequence continues at coordinate 26,193,495 of NC_079394.1, read as the reverse complement.
GGGGGGGGGCTCACAGAAATCTTTGGGTGCGCTCTTTTTTTTAAATTTTATGCGGTGTGTTGTTGGTTAAAACCGGGCCAGGCACCGCTCGCGACAACCGAGGTCTGGTCCCGCTCACGCAGCCTCGTCCCTGCACAGCGTCAGGCGGCTGTGAAGCAGCGGGGTGTCAGTGCGTACACTCACAGGCGGAGAGGAATTGGGGGGGGGGGGGGAACTGAACAGGGTCAGAGGGGTTCTGGAGGCCAGGTTTGTAAACCCCGCACTCATCACGTGTGACAAAGGTAACTAAAGGAATGTGTGGCGATGCTCAGCTCAGCCCCCCCCCCCAATCCCAGTTTTCTTATCTCTGCAGACCGGAGGAACACATTCCATAACTCAAAGGGCTTTTCTCTTCTTTTATTTACTCAAGGGCCTTTTTCTCCGTGTCTGGGCGGTGTTGCGGCGACACAGCGAGTTTCCCACTCCTCCGTTCCTTCAGCAGGGAACACTTTGCACGAAGAGCTCTAAAGTGAAGCATGATTAAAGCTCGCTTTACTCATCCAGAGTGAAGAGAGACAAACGTCTCAATCAGTCAGCACCGCTGTATCGTACGCTCACACGACAGGTGAATCATCTTTTTACCGTCTTCATCGGACAACATCCAACTCAATGACGGATACGATGCCTCACTGGCTCCTCGGGTCGGGTTCGAGTTTGATCTATTTTGGACTATTTTTGTCCTCGAGCCCCTTAGAGAGAGCTTTCCTTCATGAATAATATATTATTTACGTCTATTAATATTAATGAAATCAATTAGGGATCAGGCGGGTTCCCCACAGGTCTTCTTCGGACCGGGTCCACTTTCACCACGCACACCGAATTTGGCAAAAATAAATGCTCAATCAAATCCAAAAGGTTCGAGACGTTCCCGTTAGAAGCGCCAAACCTCTCATGTCCGGCGGTTAAATTGATGGCGGCGTGAAAAAAACAGAGAGAGCGAGAAACACAGGCGGAAAAGAGAGAGAGATTGAGGAGACAGAGAGACAACCAGAGACAGAGGAGGTGAGTAACAGCAGACCTGTTGAATGTCCTGTAAACTAAAAACACACACACACACACACCTTCTGCAACGACCTACGACTTGGGCGACTTACTGGAGGTCAGACGCGAGCAGAATTCCTTGAAGATCATCACAACAGAGCTTCTGTGTTACATTTTACATTTTATTTTTTGGCCTCGCCTGACTCCCTCGTTCTCAAGAATAAATACGGAGTGACCCCGTCCTCTCGGAGAACGCCGCGATACCAAATGCGTCGCGACTCCTTGAGAGCGAGGGCGGGGCGACGCGAGCTCATCTGTAAGCCCGACGCCACAGAGAGCGATGATTCAGAATCGCAGGTTAATTCTGAATAATCACACGAGGACACAGCAATTAAAGTCAAGCGCTCCCGTATTTAAGAAAAGGTCAACGGGTCCGTCGTGGATTTCAGCCTTTTGTTCTATTCCCCGTCGGGGCGAGCGGAACATTCTCACGGCGTGACACATCTGGAAGTCTTTATTTTTCTGAACGGCTTTCCTCTTTCTCTCAAGCGTCCACCGAGCAGCCGCCGGTCGACGCTCCTCGGAAACCTCCCTCCAAAATGTATTCAAAGCTTTCACGTCCGCCGGCTGCTCTGTTCCCGACAGGTTGTAAAGCTGCACATCGATCCCCCCACCCCCCCGCCCACTCTGGATGTATTAAATGTGTACGGACACGCTGTCCGGGGAGGGGGGGGGGGGGCTACATTGTCATTAGCATTAAATAGCTAATTCATCACCAGCACAGCCAGACGCCGCACCGGAGGCTAAAAATAGACGGCGGCCTCCTGCCGTTGTCTCTCGTAAGTCCGTGAGACGGAAACCCAAAAATAAAAAGGAAACAAGCCGGACGTGATACGGTTATGCCCCAAAAACAAATCAGGGTTGGCAAGTCCGAGCATCCAGACCACGCTGCGTCCGGCCCGCCGTCCGTCCTCGACTCCATGAGATGACGCTGACCTCCGTCGTGATGAGCAAACAACGCTGGATGAGGAAGAGGGGGAGGGGAGGAAGAAAAGAAAACGAGGGCGGGGGGGGGGCTGGAAGACAACACAGGGGGCAACTTGGATGAACTAATTGAATGAACAAAAAAAGATGTGTGCAGCATCCAAAAAGTCAAACAACCTTGGCAGTCCTTGCTGGCAGGAGGCTACAGGGGGGGGGGAATAGAGGAGGTGGGGGGGCAACGAATAAAAGTGAGGACGAGCTGGAGAGAGGAGGCATCGGAGCCGGGTGAGGGGGGGGGGCAGGTTTCTGTTGAAGGGCAACGCTGAGATTCCACTCAGATACGCAGTGAACTCTGTTCGCCCCCCCCCCCCCCCCCCCCACTGCCCTTTTACAAAACGAGATGAAGGGATGATCGGGAGGCGGCTGCAGTTCAGAGCGCCAATCGATACTCCTCCTCCTGCGTGTGGGGACGAGGCTGGAACGCCACCGCCAGAAGGCCGCTCGGTTCGGACCGCTCGACTTCCAACGCTCGGCTCTCCGACGCAAGCCGATGGCGTGCTTCCTCTTAATCCCCCCCCCCCCCCTCTTCGTTTCAGCGCCCTTTAAACCGAGCCCCCCCGCCGTTCACAATAACAACAACTCGTCAGAGAAAAGTTTTTGGCCCGGCGACCAAACTCTCATTTTCCTAAACGAGAGTTTAAAATGCCTCCTAACTCTCCGACATGCTTCATCTTTGTTTTTCCACACTCCGAACCTCCGGGCCCCGAACAATTAGGCCCTTGTTTATGTCTGCAAATTGCTGCGCCGTGCCTATCTGTGCATCGTCCCCGGCAGCTGGATGCGCCGGTGGAACGGCGATATTGATTGGGATGTCTGTTCTTTTAACAAGGTCTGTCTGGTTGCTCTATCTAGGGGGGGGGGGGGGGGGGGGGGTCGGCGCTCATACCTGTTCCCCAAACGCCGCTCCGCCTCACTTCAGGTAATGGGACAACACTTCAAAACTGCTTACACAAAACTCTTTTCCGGGGGCCCATTTGTAAAGGGGATAGTCGGCTCATTCTATTGTTTCCCTTTTATCCAATTTACCTTTTAGTTTCTCCTGGTTTGTGTCATTCGGTGAATCCTCCGTTTTCCTTCAGGCCACCCCTCATTTCACTCGCTCTTCCCCTCCCACATCTCCTCCATTACTATGATGAGTGACTCCTACTCGCTCCACCAGCTGTCCCTGAAGGGGTCAGTAGCAGTCGCTGTCATTAGTTTCCCAGTACAGTGCTGACTGTGTGAGTTTCTCTCTCTCTCTCTCTCTCTCTCTCTCTCTCTCTCTCTCTCTCTCTCTCTCTCTCTCTCTCTCTCTCTCTCTCTCTCTCTCTCTCTCTCTCTCTCTCTCTCTCTCTCTCTCTCTCTCTCTCTCTCTCTCTCTCTCTCTCTCTCTCTCCATTCCACGAGCCGGACTTGCCCCATTTGTTTTCACTCTAACGAAGTCGTGGAAGAGCGAAGAAGGAATAAAAAAAAAAAGATTGCAGGTGAGAGGAGAGGAGGAAGTGGGAAAAAAAAAAAAAAAAAAGTGAAGAGGATGACGGAGGCGAGGGCGGACAAGATAAGAAGTGATGAGCGCGGCGGGAAGGATGTGATAACATTACGCCGAGGCTGAAAGAGATCGAAATCCCCAAAGTGATACATCAACAGGAGGCTCCCAGTGGCCGGTAGGGCCCATTATAGAACGTTAAACACACACACACACATATATATATATATATATATATATATATACATATATATACATATAGGCACACACACACACACACACACACACTTACTGTAAATATTGTGTTGTTTTTTATTTGTAAATAGTGTGTACTTGTTGCCCTTGCACATTCCTGCTGAGCATTGCCACTTTCATTTCACTGCACACCCTGTGTGTGTATGTGACAAATAAAACATCTTGAATCTTGAATCTTGAATATAGGAGACATGTGAAAACAGTGTCGGGATAAGGAGCACAATGAGTAACTTCTGCACAAATCAATTAAGCCCCTCCCCCCGGTGACCGGACCCTGGTCCTCACTTTGTGGTTACATGTTGCACCATTCGTATGTCGTTGGCATGTTTATGTGCGTCTCCGCCTCAGCGTCTCCGTGTCTGTGTTGTTACTACATCGCTATAACTTCAGTTGGAAATGACCTCAGACGGCAGTGAACTGAGCTTCACCGCTCCAACAGCCTGGATTAACACACAGCGTTCCACCGTGCAGAAAGACGAATTCCTCCCCACAGAGAGGGCGGACATTTAACCGTGGACTCGGTTGGGGAGACGTTTTTTTTTTCCATCGCCAGCATTGCTTCAAAAAAACAAAAACGGAGCGTTTTTTCCGGAGACTAAGGCGCTGTTTTCTTTGAGTCTTTTCTCGGCTGTACGCTTCAAAAAGGCCGACACAGAGTCGCAGCTGTAAAGGGTCCAAATGAATTGATTTGATTATTTTTTGGGGGCGCTCGCTGGATCAATCGCATTCCTTCGCCTCGTCAGAAGCGTCTCGTTTGGCCCCCCGAGGGCAGAGGGGGTGTGATCATTTGGGGCAGGCGGAGCGCGCCATTCGCCTGGGCCCGCAGGGGGGGGGGCTCTGATTTCAATGCCCCCATTATGAGCCGTGTTCACAGCAAATAGCGTAGATTCCTCTCGGAGAACACACACTGTTACGCGGGCGGACCGGTCGTATTTGAGCGTGTGCGGAAAGACACCGAGACGGAAAGGAAGTCCTTCACACGGGCAGGAGAGAGAGAGAGAGAGAGAGAGAGAGAGAGAGAGAGAGAGAGAGAGATAGATAGATAGATATATACTTTATTCATCCCCAAGGGGAAATTTGTCGCAACAGTAGCAGCACCAATAGACTAAACACACAAGAATAAAAAATAAAATATAAAACAAAAGATAAAAAACAGGGATGAAAGATATTGATATATACAAGAAGTATACCAAGTAAAATATAAAATAATATATATATGTATATATACAACATATATGCATACACAATACACAATACTAATGACAAATTAAATTAAATATTAAAATATTAAATATAGACAGTGTGCAAAATGCAAAGTGTGTGTATGTGTGTAGTGTAAATGAAAATGAAATGTGTGTGTATGAGAGAGAGAGAGAGAGAGAGAGAGAGAGAGAAGACAACAGGAACACGATCACAACCGGATTGCACACGGATCAGTAAAAAAAGAATTAATAATAAAAGGAATCTTAAATTCCTCACATCGGTCCAAAAGGCAGTGGACGCGGGATTCCGGCTGCCCGGCAGGAACATGTATACAGTACGGAAGCATGTTTGTCTAAACTGTGACGGGGGAAATCGATCCTCCACACCGCTCCACATGAGGAGAGCCAGATGGATCCCGTTAACGGATCTTGAAATGAGTTCGACACGTTCTAAGTCCTGTGACATTCGGGGAAGCGGGGATACATTACAATTCCCGGACGTTTTTTGGACAATTCCGAGCTAATTTGCACGGGCCGAGCCGGCGGAGGCGCTGACGGGGATGTGCGCGCTGCGTGTCGAGGTTATCGCAGGGCCGCAGTGGTCCGAGACTCGACTGGAAGAGAGAAAGTGAGACCGTGATTTGTTTCGAGTCGCCACATGGAGGCTGCAGGAGTTTCCCCGACATCTGCAAAGCAGACGGGCTCCGGCTTTGAATGGCTGTTTATTACCGTGGTGTTGTAACTACCTGTGTTGCAGTTATTTCTACTAAGTTCCTGCTGCGTACACATCCTGGGAAGAGAAACCGAGCAAAGTCCATGTAAGGGAAATATTAACTCTGGGAATATTTGCAATATGTCCAAAACGCTGTCAACACCAATCTCACCACTTGTGTGCCAAAGCACACAACTGCATGCATGTGTGTGTGTGTGTGTAATTTATATTCGCAATGGAAACATTCACGGGTGTGTGTGTATAATTTATATTTGCAATGGAAACATTCACGGCTGCTGCGCAAAGCAAAATGATTTCAGGTTGGGGCCACTGTCGTAGACAGCAAGTTGGCTCGGGCAGCGGCCGCTTTAATGGGTAAATATTGAGATGTTTCCTCAAGTGTGTAGCTCCTGGGGGGCGGAGGTAAACACGGGGGTGGTTGGAGCCGAGCGAGGAGTGAGGAAGCGCCATCCAAACATCGAGACAACGCATTCTGAACTAAAGTAGTTTTCCCTATTTGTTATTTTAAACAATTTCCCTAAAAATGAGGCACGAGGACTAACCAAATTTAACTCAATTTGATTCGCCGACATGAAAAGACGAGACGATGTGGAGCGGAGGAATCCAAAGTTAAGTAATTTGCACAAGACTTTCATTATGTGGGAACCTTGTGGAATTGAGAGTTATCCCCGCAGCTTCTGCGTCTTCCCAGAACTGCATTAAGTGCAGAGATGAGATTAGTTTGCCCCGAGATTGGATTGGACATGCCTCTGGATTTTACTGCAGCGATACACAAATGAAGCCAGATACAGATTCAAGAGGCTGAAATGTCAAATGCAAACCAGGGATGAAAAAAAAAGAAACGAGAACAAACTACACGACCGTATTGAATGTGCCGTCGACACGAATACACGTGTACTTTAAAACCCGGATTTTGTTCATTTAACCCTTCAAATTTACTAATATCTTTTACTCTTTTTGACCACAGCAATTAAAACCTTAGAATTAGAATTAATATTGTTTCCCAAGTTTAAGTGTGAGGTACTTTTTGTTTGTTTGTTGACTACCTAAATAGCTCTTTAAATAAATAAAAAAGTTGATATTTACCTTCGCATTGAAAATGCGGAAGGTTATGTTTTGATCGGCGTGTATTTATTTATATATTTATTTATGTATGCGTGTTACTCGCATAACTCAAAAAGTATTAAACCGAATCGCATGAAATTTGGTGGGATGATTGGTTATTATCCCGGGACAATTTGATTAGATTTTGGGATCGATCGGGTCAAAGGTCAAGGTCATGGAAAGGTCAAAATCTTATTTTTTATCCAATTGGCATGCAACTAATGCCAAAATGTTCATAATTCAATGCCCAATCTTGTGATATGCGAAGGTATGCGCTCTACCGAGTGCCCATTCTAGTTCTTATATGTTTTACACAGTGAAAAACAGCCTGGGGTCAAATTGACACCGATGAGTACAAGTTGTGTTCAGGACATTAAAACATATCATGTGAATTTTATGTTTTCCCAGTTGTCCCCAATAAATTAGGAAAATTCATGAAATATGCAGCAAAAAAAATGATGTCAATCATTTTTTTCGAGACGTCAAACATTGAATGGGGTCAAATTGACCCCAAAGGTCACAGGAGGGTTAAGAGACACGCGCAACACACGCGACTTCCTCGAGCAAACAAGAGTGAAGCCGAACGGAAAAGTCGCACGCTCAGATCTGCCCGCCGGCCGCAGGAGCGGCGCCTCGATGTGAGGCGCCTCGATGTGAGGCGCGTACGATTCTCATCAAACGAGAGAAACCAGAAGCAGCGATGTCTCGTCGGGGCGACCGCGGCAGGCACAGGAGGTGTGAGCGCGGTCACTGCTGGCCCCGGGCCGACTCGCTGATGACCACAATGCTCTGCTCCTCACCTCTCTACCTCTCTAATTCGGTCTGCGTCTTCTTCTTTTTTTGTTTTGTTGCCGTGACCTCGGTAACAACAACAACAACAACCCATTTCTGTTTATTTGTTTCCCTCCGAGCGAACCGAGTATTACACCCATTCCTCTCCTCCCGCAGCCTGACTTCATGTCACTCCCTTCTAACGCACTAGCGTAATGTAAAAAAACACAACACAACAAATACTGAACGTGGATGCTGGACCGTGTACCGAGTACTTCAGGCATTTACAACGCTAAACAAAGATGTTTAGGGATGGAAAAGACTCAAAATGGGTGGAAGGGCGGGGAATTCATTTGTTGGTACCACGTCTGACCTCGTCAAACTCCTCTCTCTGCTCCATTCACACTCCATTAAAACTCTAATAGCACCAATTATTGCTTTATTTAGATTTGGCATCCTCCAACCCCCCCCCCCCCCTGCAGAGCAGAGGAAGAATAATTGTGTACCTTCCTCTGGATTAAATTATGAATCCCACACATGAAGAGATTCAAAGAGACAAATGAGGGCAGAGGCCCGGGTGAGTTCGTTTGGCAGGAGAGTGAAAATCTACCAATAAAAAAAGTGAGATTCAGTAAAGATGTGGGTCATTCCAGAGCGGATTTTTATGAACACGGCTGCAGGTATCGATTGTTGGGTCACCGAGTGGGCGAGGCAGCGCGGAACGAAATGAAAATGGGATCTAAGTGATCACCTCCTATAAAATGCAGTTGCTCTTTATTACTCCCGAGATAAATATGATAAATGCGCATTTGCGTCTGCAATAATGTGAATTGAGCGCACCGAGACCTTACACACGGGGGTCGCCGCCGGACCCCTCGTACGTTTTAATTTCATTACGGCATAAATAGATAAATATGATACGCCGCCGCTTAACGACCTGCAGGCGGGCATTTTCATGTGGGAAAAAATCCATCGGGTCGACCTTCGAGGCCGCGGCATGCGCGGTTTTATAATGCGGAAATAAAAAAAAATGATGGGTTCCCAACCCGGTGAGAGGCCTCCGCTGTAAGTCAACGTCTCTCCTCCCTCATGTTCTGCCAACTTCCACCACGCAGCTGTGGCGTTCAAATGAGTTTTCGACCAAAACCCCTAAACGTGAAATTTAGCCAGAAAAAAAAAACCGGCTCATTAAAACATAGTATTACGCTCAGCGGGCCCACCGGCGTCGAGATTACGGCCCGGCCTTGAGCTGCGGGGACGAGAACCCGGGCGGCGGAATATCTTCTCTTTGTCGAGGCGGCTGCTCGCGCTCCCTGCCTCGTCCCGCTCATGTCACGCCGCACGATCCCACACTAAGTGGATGCATCTGTGTGGCGGCAGCTCCGCCGAGCCAATTGGAGAGGTGGGCGGAGCTGTTGCCATGGCGGCGCAACCGCGTGCGCTTCCCTCGGGTCAGGGGGGGGGGGGGGGATCGGACAGGCGAAGAGGCCAGATGAGAGTTAAGGGGTGACTTTGGGAAGACTGTCCCTCTGACCCGGAGGCGGAGTCTGTTATCGCCCCTAAATATGCAGAATCATATAGTTTTTAACGCACGGATACCTCGTGAGTATCGATCCGCCGTGCAGCGTGACAGCAGCAGATGTAGCGGGCTGACCCGAACCCCCCAGACGCTGTCGACATCTTGACGCTGATTGGCCGAGACTCGACACGTCCCATCGAAGATGTTTTATTGCGAAGAGCACCACACCACATGGTCTCCGTGTCTCACTCCAATCTCATAAATGCCGGCCGGCCAGTTGACCCCCCCCTCCCACCCCAAAACAAAAACTCTTCGGATCTACACGATTCACGTGGACGACCTTTTTTGATTTCAAAACTGTGATTTTCAAGTTTGCAGGTATGCTTAAATGAGTATGAAAAAGATAATTTTTTGGGGGGAAATATTGTATCATGCCTCCTTACAACGGAAATCAAACATGTGCACAAACCAATGTTACCAACTTAAAAACAACAAAAACAAATGATAACTAGAACGGGCACTCGCTAGAGCGCATACCTTCGCATATCACAAGATTGGGCATTGAATTATGAACATTTTGGCATTAGTTGCATGCCAATTGGACAAAAATGTATCGTGCTATGGTAAAAAAAGATTTTGACCTTTCCATGACCTTGACTTTGACCTTTGACCCGATTGATCCCAAAATCTAATCAAATGGTCCCCGGATAATAACCAATCATCCCACCAAATTCCATGCGATTCAAGAAGATTTGACCTGTTCATGACCTTTGACCTTGACCTTTGACCCGATCGATCCCAAAATCTAATCAACTGGTCCCCGGATAATAAACAATCATCCCACCAAATTTCATGCGATTCGGTTCAATACTTTTTGCGTTCTGCGAAAGATTTTGACCTGTTCATGACCTTTGACCTTTGACCCGATCGATCCCAAAATCTAATCAACTGGTCCCCGGATAGTAAACAATCATCCCACCAAATTGCATGCGATTCGGTTCAATACTTTTTGAGTTTTGCGAATAACACGCATACAAATAAATAAATAAATAAATACACGGCGATCAAAACATAACCTTCCGGCATTTTCAATGCGAAGGTAATTACCATTAATTCCCCCCCCCCAAAAAATAAATTTCCAAAAGCATCCTTGAGAGAGAAGTGCAGCCCACACCCTGACGGGACCTGTTACCTTGTCACATCTCATGAGGCCCAGGTAGCGGAGGGACTTGCTGCTCTGGGCGATCTGCGTGGCTCCCTGGTCCGTGATCTCCCGACACCAGCCGGCGTCCACCGTCTCGATGGTGCTGCTGTACTGGCCGATGGCTATCAGAGCTGTGGACGCGGGAGGAAGACGGAGAGAGGAGGCGGGGAAGGAGGGAAGGGGGGAAGGAGGGAGACAAGAGAAAGTGTTAGTCTGACAACCTCCCTCATGCAAATGTGGCGGCGGCGGTGGCCTCCCAAAGCGACTCGCGGGAATTTCGGAGACGAAACCCGGGGCAAGTCATCTGGCCAGTTGTGACACATAATTCCAATGTTTGCATAACACCTTGAAAATGCACACACACACACACACATGGTAACACTGAAATACACACACACATTTGCATAGAGTGCTGCAGGATTCATCCATTAGAGTGTTGGCATGAGTCACGGCAGTGAAAGGCAGTGACACCGTGCCAGGGTAAAGTGTGACTAAAAGCCAGCATATGATTTAATTCTGCTTGGGTGTGTGTACTTGTGTGTGTGTGTGTGTGTGTGTGTGTGTGTGTGTGTGTGTGTGTGTGTGTGTGTGTGTGTGTGTGTGTGTGTGTGTGTGTGTGTACGTGTGTGTTTACTGGTACCAGGGCAGAAAGCCAGTGCCAGCAGGGTGAAGAGCATCCAGCAAAACAAATCGGTGTCAGTGTCTGGGGGCTTTGTTGCACCTTGGAGCATGCATCATGCATCATGCATCACACACACACACACACCTACACACACACACACACACACACACAGTTCTCTGGATACTGTCTTCATTTACTTTTCAGCCGAGCACAAATCTCAATGTGCGGCGGTTCGGCGTCCCGTCATCGCTCTCGGACGGAGACGCTCTCCGTTGCGTTGACGCACGCGGAGACGCGACAACCTCCTCCATCCATCGTTGACACGTCAATCGCCGGGCGGACGCAGGAGACCTGTGCTCCGCCAGTCGATTGATAGTGCTGCTCGGTGATCGATCGGAAGGGCCGGGGCTTTGTGTGTCCCCCCCCCTCTCTCGCATGAGAGTGGGGAAGGGGGGGATGAGAGGAAACTGAAAGGAGGAGGAGGGTGAAGACGGAGAAAGCCTTTGACAACACCTTCAAATAGTTACTTAGCCCCGATGTTGTTGTTCCGCTTTTGCCTTCGCACAAATCCATTTCCCTCCGAGCCGCCGTGCAGAGCGAGCCGGAGGCTCCGGCGTCGCTTAAAACGAGGCGAACGACTTTGTCTCCACGGACTTGTTGTTCAGGTCGAGTTCATCCCCGTCTCCCCCGTCGTCGCTTTCTATCACCGAGATAACTCCACGTATTACAGTATTAAATAACATGCAATCAGCAGATTGATGATGTCACCGCACACGACTTCGCCAGGACTTTATGTGTGTGTTTGGGTGTGTGTATACAAGTGTGTGTGTGTGTGTGTGTGTGTGTACACTGTGGAGTGGGAGCTTGTTCCCACAGGAGAAGGGAAATGAATAATCGTATGCTTTGTGAATCAACGGCATGTATTTTACCGTCTTTTCCCCCTGACCAGCTGGAGCTATGTAATGTAGATTCGCTCACACACTCACACACACACACACACACACACACACGCTCACACATCTTGTGTACAGTATGTAACATGTGTAATGTATTGCCCCGGGCACTCGGAGAGCTCCACATGTGGTTCCCTTTGTACTCCGGCGTGCTGGTGGACGCCGTGCATAAAGGCACATTAGGACCGAACGGGCAGCAACGCGGCTTTGAAGCTGCAGAATGTTCCATGTAAAAACTGAACCACGGGGAAGAGGCTCCACCCGGCTCCATCAGGCTCCATCAGGCTCCACCCGGCTCCACCCGGCTCCATCAGGCTCCACCCGGCTCCATCAGGCTCCACCCGGCTCCATCAGGCTCCACCCGGCTCCATCAGGCTCCACCCGGCTCCATCAGGCTCCACCCGGCTCCATCAGGCTCCATCAGGCTCCACCCGGCTCCACCCGGCTCCATCAGGCTCCACCAAGCACAGAGTAGCCATGTTTCTTTTTTGTTGCATTTGTATTTAGTTTGTTTATGTGAGCTTGAGCGCGCGCGCGCGTGTATGCATGTGTGTGTGTGTAATACTGGAGAGACATCGAGCAGGTAAACGTCTCTCCGTCCTGTTCCCCTTGTCATGTCCAATCACATGATCCCAAATTCAATTACAGGGACTCAGACCTCTCGTCTGATGTTCACACACACACCCACCCACCCACACACACACACACACACACACACACACACACCCACACACACACCCACACACACACACACACATACCCACACACGCACGTATGCACACACACACACGCACGCATGCACACCCACCCACACACACATATTGTTGCCATTAGAAAAAAAGTACGAAAGAAAAAAACGTTTCTAAAGGAAACGGCGCGATCAAACGGAAGCGGAGCGCTTCACGGTTAACCGAAGCAGCGGACGCCACGGCTCCCCCCGCTCCCCCTGCGCCCGCTCAAAGTCTCCCCGCTTCTTCCACTTCAACGTGATTTCTTTCAACCTGACGGAGTGAGGCGATCGAAGCGGACAGGTGCGCGCCGCGGTGAATGCATAAGAAGTGCGAGGGAATACATCGAGCGTGCATTTCCTGATTACTCTGCTGCACGCCGCTCTGAAGGCCTGAATCACAGCCGGGGCAACTTATGCGGAGAAACATGAGGCCGCCGGGGGGCCAATGGAAGAGCAGATATCCCCAAGCATCGTTTGGTTACGTCTCGAGGCAGAGAAGGCCTCCGTCAGACGGAGCCAAGTGCGAGGCCATCGAGACTTGTTGGGCGAGTTCATCTGGCGGCCGTCACGCTCCTTCGAGCTCCAGCTGGCGAACGGAAACCCTCTTCGCCGCAGTCCGACGGCGGCGCTCGCCTCGTCAGACACGCGGCGTGCAACCGTTTGGTGTTGGTTTTTTTGGAAGAGAGCGTGTTTAAATGTACAAAGGAAAATATGTCAAGAAGAGTTTTATTGAACGTTATATTCACACTCTCAATTCTGGAGTAAGATGCAATGTTACTGCATTCTATATGAACAGGATGGACACATTTATGGGCGTCTACCAATGAGGGGGTGGGCGGTTCAATCCCCGCCCGAGTCGATGTGTCCTTGAGCAAGACTCTGAACCCCGAGTTGCTCCCGTAGCTGTGTCTACCGCGTCGGAACGGAACGTGATTGTAAGTCGCTTTGGATAAAAGTGTCAGCTGAATGACATGTAATGTAATAGTTTATACAAACAACGTTCTGTACGTGCACTTCTCGTGACCGTGAGCTACATGTGAAGGAATTTAAATGTAAGTATCACAGAAATTAGAAAAAAAAAGCTTTGATTGTGAAAGATGTTTTTATTCTCCCTCAATTTTCTTATCTTTTGATAGTGCAGTACACAGTGCTAATGGTATTTTAGTACGGTACCCTAATGTTGAAATACTGTAAGACAATATTGTATTTGCTATAGGCGACAGGTGCCGACTTAATTAATACTTAAACACTATTTAATTAATTAAAAATGTAATTTTTTTAAAAGAAAAAAACGAAATGTATTGATTTCCGTCTGAGGGTGACAGTTACGCCGCTTGAAATGATACCAATTAAAAAAGATTTTCTTATGAACACTTTGGCCCGGCCGTGTATGAGGGACCATGGGAACAGGAAATTGTCTTTCCTGACCGATAATGATTTTCAGTCTGAGAAATAGATGAAGCGATATGCAAGACAAGTTGAGGTGGGAAAGATGTGGAAGAGTCAAGAGTCGAAGAGAAGGGGAGAATCCCATTCTGGCAGCAGGAGCTGTGACTGAGCGGTGACTACACACTCTCAGACGGTAATGAGGACACACTCTGCTGCCCGGCCTGAAAATGGCTTTAGGATCTGGCTCTGTGTGCGTGTGTGAGAGTGAGTGTTTTTGATTGTATTTTGTGTGTGTGTGTGTGTGTGTGTGTGTGTGAGAGAGTGAGTGTGTGTTCACACTCCTTCTTTAGTGTGAAAAGAAGCAGAGAGCAGCAGAGATTGCCCTTAAATCCTATCTATCATTCATTCGCAGTACGGCACATTTCACCTGTCTCTTACCAAATCTGTCATTTGGGGATAAGCTATGTCATCACACGGGAAACAGGCGGGGATCACATTTTTTAAATACAAACTGCGGCGGCTTATTTAAGTGCCTCCCGGGATACGGGCCGACTCGCCCTCTCCTCAATCAATCACCAAACAACAAATCAGTCAATGGATCAATACAAAGTGTCTCGTGGACCGCTTGGTTCCTTCAGGAACGGTGTTTCCGTGTCAAAACCCAGACCTGGGAAACCCGCTCACTGTTGCGATTCTTTCATTAAGACTTATATTGGATTTTAAGTGGACGGCGCCTCTCAGCTTTCAGGAGGGTGACAAATGACGAGCAAAGGTGGATAACCGGTGCTCCATTAACTTCGACACTATCTCCAACCAGAGATTCATAACCTATTACTTTCCAAAATCAGGCACACGCTGTTATCAAACGCCATAAATAGCGGATGTATCCAAACAAAGGAGCGGCTCCATAGGCCACGGTATCCACTAAACAGGGGTCAGGGGTCGGTCAATGCTGCGAGGGCCTGACCTAATCAGCTTACTCCGCCCATCTCTGGACCTCAGAGCTCCAGGGGTTAAACATCTTTTGCCGGCTTATTAGATATTCACTTATTACATTCTCCTAAATGATGGTGTGCCATTCCTGCCATCTTATTGCTCTGAGGCCATCCCCGTGCCACGTAACCACAGACACCGTATTTTAGCCGCTGATGAAGACAGAAAGATGAAGACGGAAAGCTAATGAAGGAAGTGATGCTGTATGGGTAAGACTTGCTGTGGTGTTGTGCGCAGTGTGTGTGTGTGTGTGTGTGTGTAGGTGTGTGTTGTTCATGCTGCCATATTCATACACACACAACAACATTATGGCTGATGTATTCCAGAGAGCGCAAAGTGTCATGTCTAATGTGAAAGCCATTCACTTGGTCCCTTGTGTTTGCGTTTAAAAACTTGGCCTCAGTTCTCTCTCTCTCTCTCTCTCAAAACCAAAAGAAAGTCGCGTTTCACTTCTCATCCTTTTGGATTGTGGAAGTAACGAGAGCTGCAAAGAAAAGCAATGTTAGACAGCTACTACAATCTGCGGGCTTTTCTTCTGCCACTTTAGCAAATACTCATATCGGTGCTGACATACGTTATTGCAAGAAAGAGGAAAGAGGTCGAGCTAGTTTTCATTCTGCTGTAATTTGTGAGATTCTTGGAAAGAGTATAAAATGCCAATAGAAGCACAGGACTTGAAGATACACCTTTAATAACCTGGGGTGGGTACAATGGGATTATTCAATAATATATATATATATATATAAATATGTATATCTAGATATAAATATATATATATATATTTATATATATATTTATATATATATATATATATATATATGTATATATATACAGGACTGTCTCAGAAAATTAGAATATTGTGATGAAGTTCTTTATTTTCTGTAATGCAATTAAAAAAACAAAAATGTCATGCATTCTGGATTCATTACAAATCAACTGAAATATTGCAAGCCTTTTATTCTGATTTATTGCTGATTATGGCTTACAGCTTAAGAAAACTCAAATATCCTATCTCTAAATATTAGAATATCATGAAAAAGTATACTAGGAGGGTATTAAACAAATCACTTGAATTGTCTAATTAACTCCAAACACCTGCAAGGGTTTCCTGAGCCTTGACAAACACTCAGCTGTTATAAATCTTTTTTTTTACTTGGTCTGAGGAAATATTAAAATTTTATGAGATAGGATTTTAGAGTTTTCTTAAGCTGTAAGCCATAATCAGCAATATTAAAAGAATAAAAGGCTTGCAATATTTCAGTTGATTTGTAATGAATCCAGAATGCATGACATTTTTGTTTTTTTAATTGCATTACAGAAAATAAAGAACTTTATCACAATATTCTAATTTTCTGAGACAGTCCTGTATATGTGTCTGCCATCTGGGATTTCGTCACACCGTTATCTCCTCATGTGTTCGGGGTGTGGTCAATGTCGCAAAATAAAATAAACAGGACTGGTGTGTGGCACTTTACCTTTTCTTTTTTTTATATAACATTTTATTTTAAATCTGAGTGACAATCCGGTCTGATTATGTAATAAAAAAAAGAAAAACCTGGACGCAGGTGAAGGACACTGGTCTCTGTTCTCATAGAGCACAGAGTCACGCATGTACCATGTGTGTGTTTCTTTGTGCGCCTAACACGATAACCCTCTGCGTCGCGGTTGTGATGACATGCGGGTGAACCCACGCGGGGGAAGACACGGTGTCATGAGATGAGAAGATGTCGCTTAGCGCACCGCGCTCACCCTCAAAGCGGCCGGGGGGTCACGCAGAGTGCCACAACTAATGTCGGAAACAACGTGCCAAATAAAGCGCTTGAAACGCACACGCGATGAGAAAAGAGAGCCTGCGGTGAGCCGAGGTTTATCAAATTAAAAGCTGTGAGAACCGGAGGCGCCACGCGGACAATCGCTCCGTTTAGAGGAGCCGCGCGGAAGTGAACTGGACGTGACGCAAACTGAGCCGCGTCCTACAGGCCAGATGAGAATATTCAAATATGAGGAGAAGGAAAAAGAGGGAGGGGGGGGGACGAGAGAGGCAGAGGTTCTCCGAGGTGACGTTTCTTCGCCTTGACATTTTGGGCGAACGCAATCGAAGGCCGGGGAAACTGAAATGAGCCGGGTTCCACCGAGAGACACCGGAGAGGGGGGGGGGGGGGACAGATTGAGAGTGACGCGAGGAGGAGGGGGCGCTCTTTACGGTGGGACACGCTCGATCTGGGAAATTAATTAGCCAGAGGGCAGGGAGAAGGCAGTGTGGTGACTTGTGTGTGTGTGTGTGTGTGTGTGTGTGTGTGTGTGTCTGACGTTAAGGGCATTTCCCCAATCAGCCTCCGATCTGATGTAAACCAGCTGACACATATTATTTTGTGGCAGTGTGTGCTTGTATGGTTGTATGTGCTTTTTGGCTGCCTGTGTGAGAGAGAGAGAGAGAGAGAGAGAGAGAGAAACAGAAGCAATCAGCAGACCCTGAAATGTTTAAGTGGTTAGGGAGAGGCAGTACAACAAGAAAAGTGACTTCTATTTTTTATGGTGGTCTACCATCTGAATGATATATACACACATACACACACACACACACACACACAGTGTAGGAGAGAGAGAGACACACACTGACTGTTTTAGTAGTTGACGCTCTGTGACCTTGCGGAGGGGATGTGGAGTTTGGAGAGGAAGATTGGAAAGGTGAGTGAGTGGCAGCGAGGGAGGAGAGATAGAGAGGAAGAGTGATAGGCAAGGACAGATAGACGGAGTGGAGGGGTGATAAGGAGAGATGGAGCTATCACAGAGGTGACCTACGACACACCGAGAGCAGCCACTCCTCCGCCCGCTCGCACACGGGACACTTAACGGGTCGCCGTTCGATTAAGGCCGGGAGCGCCGCGGTCTCGGCTAAGAGCGGCACATTCGTTTCAATTCACGGAGAATTTAATGAGTAGGTTTTTTTCCAGAATGGGCTTCCAAGAAGACGCACTCAAAATGAAATTACCCTTGAGAACTTTAAATGCTCCGGACGGTTATTATCACGAGTCGCCTCCTCGAAAAGCAGCCTCTGGGAAGGAGGGAGCGAGACGGGCCCGTACGTTCGTCACGTGTTACATTTTGCGCTGGTGTCAGTGTTATTTATTTTACACTTAATAATTGTTCTTAATACATAGTTTATATATGTTTATATTTAAGTCGATTTATGTATGTTTATATTTATGTAGATATTTATTTATTTATGTAGAAAAAACCCTCTTGCACAATATGTTTTTTTTAAATTGTATTTATTTATATATACTCAATTTATTCATATATGTGTATATGTACAGTATGAAGACATTAAAGGAAACCAAAGTCAGATATTTTAATTAATTTTCATTTAAAAAAAACAAAATTTATACATTTTTAATTTTAGTTGATTTTTTAAAACTTCATTTATTTGTGTTATTATGCTATTTTGTATTACGAGAAAAAGAAATGAAATCGGAAAATTCTCGGCTGTTGAATTATATTCCATTGCGATCAAAAGGAAAACAACCTTTCAAAGAGATTGTGGAGTTGACATAAATGACGCGATTTGTTTGCGGTGGGGAACCCCATCATTTGTTATTTGTAAGTTATTTGTAAGTTATGTGGTGAGTGTAAAAAAGTTGTTAAGCAAAATAACAGATTGCAAAATGTGAAATAAATACAATCTTTTCCTCTTCAGGAAGATATTTTCAGTGACAATACTTTTAATTCTTATCAAATCCTCAACATTTATTGGGGTTTTTGTTGTTGAAGAAAGGGAATATTACTTTTGGCAGGTGGCAAGTAAACCTGAGGGAGTTAACTCGCTCACTAGCCAGCTGCCTCCGGACAAAATAACATTTATATTTATTTTGAACATAGGTCAAGACAGTACAGACGCCCCATTACAGGGTTCTTACACATTTTGACCGATGGATTTCCAGGACTTTTCCATGACTTTAAACCAAATGTCCACGACCAAACTGAAATCTCGGTAAAAACATGAACAATTTAGAATATTTTGTGTATTGAGAGCGTACGCCGGCTTTTATTTTAAGCGTCTTTCTTTAACCCTCCTGTTGCCTTCGGGTCAATTTGACCCCATTCAATGTTTAACCCTCCTGTTACCTTTATATTTACTGACATATTTTACCCTCGGGGTCAATTTGACCCCAGCAATTAAAACCTCCAGAAAATTATTAGAATTAATATTGTTTTCCAAGTTTAAGTGTGAGGTACTTTATGTTTGTTTGTTGACTACCTAAATAGCCCTTTAAATATATAAAAAAAGTTGATATTTCTTATATGTTTGACAGTGAAAAACAGCCTGGGGTCAAATTGACCCCAAAGAACACCGACATTAAACATTGAATCGGGTCAAATTGACCCTAAGGTAACAGGAGGGTTAAAAAATATATTAATTATTTCAAACTCGGCGTAAATGAACATGTGATCATAACACATTTCCATGACTTTTCCCAAACTTTTATGATTTAAGTTTTTTTCCCATGACTTTTCCAGGCCTGGAAATGACCATTTTAAAATTCCATGACTTTTCCAGGTTTTCCATGACCGCACGAACCCTGCCATTATCAGTCAGTCTTGGTCCTCTGTCCCATTCAATAACTCGCTCTCTGCATCCTTTTTGATCGGAAAGCTCAGCTCATTCAAACGAGTTAAATCAGGGGTTCAATCTCGGAGACATTTCAAGGACGAGACCATTTCTCTCTCTCTCTCTCCCAGAAATCTGGAAACCGTTATCCACGCCTTGGTAACAAGTCGATTAGACAACGTTAACTCCATCAGCCAGAAATCTGCTCTCCTGCCTCTGGCTCATCCAGAACGCCTCTGCTATGAAGCATGATCACATTTCAACCCGCCCTGGCTTCCTTACACCGGCTACCTGTTGCTTTTAAAAATTCGATTTTAAGATATGACTGATAACTTTCAAATACCCAGAGAGGCCTGCCGGCTCCGTTATTGCCCGATGTCTCTTTTTGGCACCCTGGGGTTCTCGCTCATTGTCTTTAGCGCGCTCCTTATCCAAACATTAAAGTGATGGAGCCTTCGCAGTCAGGGCTCCTCGGCCGTGACCCGACTCTCATCTTTTAAATCACTACGCTTTATCCGTGCCATTTTAGTTTGGGGATTTTTGCTCATTTATTTCCGTGTGTGTTATAAATGTATTCCGTTTTTTTGTTGCAGCGTTTTGAATGGTGCACTATGTGAATAAAGTATATTTTATTATCTTATTTGCAGGTGTGTAGCACGTCTGACTTGAGTGCGCACAACCAAAGTTCAGCTTTAAGCAAATAAAAAACGAATAAAGGTTTGGATTTTGATTAACTGTAATCTTTCCCAACCATCATTCAATTATATGAGATTTTTCCATATCCACATTTTCTGTCTGGCCTCAATCACACCGCCGATAAGGAGACAGAAGTTGGCACTGGAAGTAAAAAAACAAGTCAAAGTTGCCAAAGAAATATAAACGAGATGTCTGGCGATTGGGTCGATGCCGTGCTCGCCCCTCACTCGGCACCGCTGCTGACGTGCCCCTTGAGCAAGGCCTCGAACCACCCGCCAGCTGTTCCAGCGACGCGGCTCGGCGCTCGGAGGTTAGACTCTGGTCACGCTGGTCGCCTTCTGGGCGTGAACAGAGCATTCCTGAATGAAAGCCCCATTGCTCTTGTTAGGTTGTAATAGTTTATTTTGATAACATGTGCAGAGGTCTTATGCTTTAAATTAATACATATAGAACTAGAACGGGCACTCGGTAGAGCGCATACCTTCGCATATCACAAGATGGGGCATTGGATTATGAACATGTTGGCATTAGTTGCATGCCAATTGGATAAAAATTGACCGCGCTATGGTAAAAAGAAGATGTTGACCTTTCCATGACCTTGACCTTTGACCCGATCGATCCCAAAATCTAATCAAATGGTCCCCGGATAATAACCAATCATCCCACCAAATTTCATGTGATTCGGTTTAAAACTTTTTTTGTTATGCGAGGAACACGCAACAAAGAGGGACCCTCTCTTTCATGACAGGCACAACATTTTGGAGACATTGAATGGGACAGACTGTCCACCGCGGGGCTTTTATGAGACTCACTTTTCTTTCTCTTCTCCCACCGTTCCCTCGCTCCCTCTCCCGTGAGTTAAAAGTATGTTTTTGCGTGCAACGTGGATTCTTGTCTTTCGCTGAAACATTTTTTGGGGGGGGGGGGGGGGGGGAACTTGGGAGTGACCTCTATTGATCAGAAACATCCCCCTGCTCCTGAAAAACGACGCGAGAGTTGCGGTGAGGTAAGAAGGAAGTGGCTTAGAGGTAAGTATCAACAGGCCGCCCCGGTGGCGAGACGTGACAAACACATTCCAACAGAGGGCTCATTAAACCCACAGGCCTGTCCCGTGGTCCCGGGTGTGTGTATATTGGTATGCATGGAGTCCATGTGGAACGAGTGTGTTTTATACCTCCATCATTCTTCTTCAAAGACAACATCAACCAGGAGGAAACCGACTCAACCACTAAGGTTCCCATTGCCCTGGGTAGTAAAAGCAGGATATTAAGCTCTATTTCAAACCAACAGCACCTTTGCTCCTATGGACCTCACCTTTGAGGGTATTAATCCCCCCTCCCCCCCCCTCTCATTCTTTTGTTCAATTCTGGATGGCGTACAACAGGAAAGCCGCTCTCCAGTTCTGACATGACGGAGGGGGGGGGGGAGGGGCACAAAGCTCGCCGACTTTAATTGGAAACGAGGCGGCGACGCGGAGAGGAGCGGGCGAGGAAGCGAAAGTGGAGGAAGCGAAAGATAAAGACGGGAGGCGTCCTCGTCACTGAACGCCGCCGCGTGTTGCATGCGTCTGACCGGAATTAACGTAGCGTAGCAGTAGTTATGGCTTTGGTTATGGATTACGACTAATCCCCCAGCATAGGGAGCAGGTCTTAAAGGTAATTACACGCTACTATTGGATCCAGAGCCCAGACATGGGCCTCTCTTACGTCACGCGTATTAGGATCCAGACGGGGGAAACAAAAGCGGGCTGCTCTTACACACTGCGTCGGCAGAGCACAGGTTAACGCACCGCGGCGTTCTGCCAACCGCAGGACTGGAAGAGGGCGTTGTGGCTGAACTCTGTGGTGACGCGCTTCTGAGGACCAGCAATGGCTCATAGGTACCAAAAAGATCTCCGCGAGTGGACTCAATCGAGTCGTCGTCATGAGAGCTAAATAGTGAGCTTTTCTCTCGCACACTGGACTGTTGATTTTAGGCTTTTAGGCTAGTTATTTTTTTATTTGACAATTTCCTCCCTAAAATACCCCGGTGACTCCGGCTAACAGAGCCAGCCACTACCCAAGTGCCGGTAAGTCTGTCTCAGCCTTATCTCCGGCCTTTAACAGTCCACCCAGCCCGCTTTGACCCAGCGGGGATCATTAACCAGACACACACTTCCTCTTCCCCCACCACTGACACAACCTCACCTCGTTATGATCACAAGACTGTGTGTGTGTGTGTGTGTGTGGTTTCGTCTGTGTGTGAGTTAGGGGTCTACTTAGCCCCTGAAACAACCCCTAAAACAAATGACCCGACGCCAATTAGTTGCACAACAATTAGGTTAGTGGACCGTTCATGGCAGGCGGACCCACCCAAGGAAAAGGCTTAATCTGCGGCCGCTTCTTCCCCCGAAGCCGAAAGCCGATGAGAACAGGAACAAAGTCACCAGACTAACGACAGGCGACGTCACGTCGCGAGCCCCGTCCCGAACTCTTTGCTCTCGTCTCGGCCCGCCTTTCAGTCAGTGCGTTTACATGATGGTATAATTCGAATCTTGCTTTAGTCGGACTATGCTATCTTTTGGGGGATCTGCTATTATCCCAATATACATGGCAGTGAGTAATTCGAATCATTGGCCTTTGAAAGCATGTCATATCCGCTACGATAGGTGGCGCTGTTTTCATTACAACTCGTGGTGATACAGCCATTTCCGCTTGACCTCTTCACCACCACCAACAACAACCAACAACAACATCAACATTTCGAGAAAGATGGCGAACAGAGAGCAAGGCGAAGCTACATCCCTCTACTATTCTTGCATGATGTTAATCGTGACATTATCGTCTCTTTCGACTTCCGGGTCACGACATGGGAGGGAGGGGGGGAGGAGGGCGGCGGGATCTCAAGCATGCGCAAAGACGCAAAGTCCAGTTCCTAATCCAATTCACCGTTACATGCCGCGATAGTCGAATTATCAACCGGATCGGATCGAGTTATCCAGGGGTGTTAATGGGATCGCAGTCGGACCGCACATAGTCGAACAAAGGTGTTCACATGAAACGGATAATTCGATTTCAGTCCGACTGAGCCAGTTATTCAAATGCATGTAAACACGGTCAATGTTCCACGGCACAATCGGCCTCAAGACAAAAGCAGTTGGGCGTAAACAGGTTGTAATGCTTCAGAAGGTCCTTTGCCCTCGGTTTGCAATAATGCGTTCAGTCAACCTTCGAAAACAAAGCAGAGAACAGAAAGGTGTTCTGCGTGGGTTTCAGAATGTTCTGAGGATCTGCGATAAAAGAGAAAAAGGCAAAGATGTCAAAAAGGATGTTAAAACGGAACTATGAGAGCGTCAAGTCATTTAAAAATGTTTATTCTTCTCACAGAAAAGAGTTGCGTCTCCGATAAAGAGCGGCGCTCTCCGCCTCTCCTCAGGTCCTCCGTCTCTTCGGGTTCTCCTTTACACAAACTCCTAATGGCTCGTGAGTCTGGGACAGCACTTCGTCGGGTCTCACCAAAAAGCTCTTTAGCGAAGCTTAAAGCTCCCGTGATGTTTTCTGATCGATACCTGGCCACAACTCAAATCACACATGCCATGCGCCGCACACTCTCGCAGCCAAAGTGCCACGCACACACACACACACACACACACACACACACACACACACACACACACACACACACACACACACACACACACACACACACACACACACACACACACACACACACACACACACACACACACACACACACACACGGACACGGACATTTTCATGAGCGCAGACAATGTTTTTGATCAATACCTGGCTATAGATCAAACACCTTTTTCCAGTTTACGGCTAACCTTTCCCAAGGCTCATTTCAGACGCACACAGAGTAACTCATGTCTTACTCTGCTGCTCCGGCTGCGTCTATGAAATTGATAAGTGCTCTTAAATGCAAAATGACAGTTTAAGAACCTTGTTTTTGTGCCGCGGCGCAGTCGGAACGTCTCGTAAAAAAAACACAGAGCACTTTTCTCCAGGAGGTAACTTCAGATCCGGAGAGAGAGAGAGACGCACACCGAGGGCCGAGGAAGCGCAGAGAGCTTCTTCTTCTGAGGATCGTTTGTCTGAATGCAACAAGGGGAACAGATTTGCAGGGAAACTACTCCCCCCCCTCTCCACCCCCCCGCCAAATATTGTCCCTTATATTCAGACTTTGAGAAACACTGGGGTTTGTTTGGCCACAAGTATTCGGGCTTCGACCTGACGCTGACGACGCCGCATCGGGAGCCGCCTGCTCGCCTTAACGTGTTCAACACGTACATCGCCACGCAGCTGCGCTCCCGATCTCATCCCTTACTCCCTTTCCCAGTCACAGTTCTCCCATCCTGTCACCTCCCCCTTTTCTCTTTCTTCTGTCCCCCCCCCCCCTTTCTCTTCCTGTTTGCTTTACCCTTATCCTCTCCACCCCCCCCCCCCCGGGTCTTTATCCTCCTCCCGATCCTCTCTAAAGGATGCTCCAGTGTTCAGGGTCACCGTCTCCCCCCCCCACCCCTTCAGTAGCTCTGTTGACCTTTTCACCTCTTTTACGACTGGGGTCAGCGCCTGTCGCTATGGCGTTTAACATCCCCGTGGGAGGTCATCCGTGTACACGCGAGGGGGGGGGGGGGGTTCGGTGTACAACTCGTATGCATTATTTATAATGTCGGCGGCGTGCGACGTTGACCTCTTTTTGCATTCACTTTAATCTTTTTGGCTCGGGTTTTACGAGCCGGGTCGAGACAACCGGCGGTGTTTCTGAGAAACGTCCCCTGATGTTTGCGCCCCAGCATCTCGTGTCCAGCCTCCCTCCCTCCGTTCTTGTCCTCTCCTCCTCCGTGTCCCTGCGGTCTGAACGGGTCTCTTTTCTCTTTGGATGCTCGCCTCTCGGTGACTCTCAACTGCGGGCGCTCGGGTTACACGACCACAATGGAACGACAATTATCCTGTCGCGATGTCTGTAACCTGTGCCTGGGAACCAAAGAGGAACATCTATGAAAACAGCTCTCGTGAGGAGCTCAGTGTAACCCGGAGAGCAGCTGGCCAATCTCAGCCGTTTGCCTCTCAGTTTAATCCAAAGTTTAAACATGAACATGTGGTGGTTTTCTATTTTTGCCTCCTTAAGGTAATGCTTGGATTGCATTTCCATTTTTCAAACATGGGTACATGTGGAATCTAATGAAGGAATCTGCACACTTCTTCTTTTCGTTTTCGTTTCACTGTGAAACGAAAACGAAAAGAAGAAGAAGATCTGCACACTTCTGTCACCGTAGCAAAACTCCCTGAACACACACGTGAATGCCACACTTTTCAACTTTTTAATTCAGAGGAAATCTCATTTTTAGATGACCAGTTTGTAAAACAAAACAATTAAATAGGCGTCGTAGGAAGGAAATGGCAAGGAAATGGGGAGAGAGGAAGTACGGGGGAGAAGGAAGCGAGGGAGAGCAAACAGGAGGGGAGGAGG
>NC_079394.1:26125214-26165214 GCF_029220125.1 Pseudoliparis swirei | reverse complement strand
GAAAGGACTTCCGCTGCTTCTCGTTTGAAAAGAAAAAATGCAATTATTCTAATCATGAATATTGAGTACTGAATTAAAAGGAAAACAACAGGACAAACACTGACGAATGAATTCTGCTCAACAGAAAACACAGCTTGAAGTAAAACACTGAAATATACAGTGGTGCTAAAAGCAAAAATACATTATTTTCACGCATTACCTGGCTTTATCTCTGAAGAGAGCCTTGCAGAAAAGACTGAACCGCTACATGTCAAATATATGACGAGGCTTGGAGGTTAGGTGTCAAGTACGTACAAACTGTGAGAGTATTGATCCAGGCCGCTGATCAAACCCTTCATTTATAATGGAGAAACAGTGGGGAGAAATGTCCCGAGCACGTGAATGATTTAGTGACTGCCCCCACGGCATGTGTGGAATATGTGTCTGTGTGCCTGGAGGAGAAAAGAACAAAACAAAGAAAGCAGAAAGCAGCTACCTACACAACTCAGAGCAGCAGCTCACTGAGAAACCTGGAGGCCGACTGCAGGCACATGAACACGACCAAGGGAAGCCAATGTGGGAGTGGCTTCTCACTTGAATTATGAGCTCAGTAAACACGAGTGTATGGTTTCTATCTCTAGTTTTGAGTCTTCTTCAATACAGCATAACATTCATTGAGTAAATGATGGTCCCATTGAGATTCAAATGGACCATGAAGCAGGGCTGTGATTTAGGGTGTGGCTACTTGTGATTATCTTCGCATTGAAAATGCAGAAGGTTATGTTTTGATCGCCGTGTATTTATTTATTTATTTGTATGCGTGTAATTCGTATAACAAAAAAAGTTTTAAACCGAATCGCATGAAATTTGGTGGGATGATTGGTTATTATCCGGGGACCATTTGATTAGATTTTGGGATCGATCGGGTCAAAGGTCAAGGATAGGTCAAAATCTTCTTTTTACCATAGCACGGTCAATTTTTATCCAATTGGCATGCAACTAATGCCAAAATGTTCATAATTCAATGCCCAATCTTGTGATATGCGAAGGTATGCGCTCTACCGAGTGCCCGTTCTAGTTACAGTTGTTTTCATTTTAATATTTTGGTCCCCTTTAAATGTCTTATTCAGAGTTTATGTTGTTCTACATAGCTTCACCCTCTTGTGTCACATTGGATCGCAAAAAAAAAGAAGAAAAAAGCTAAATGGCAAAGGCCCAAAACTAACATGGCATCGAACCGAAATGCCAAACTCAAGACTTCAACATGTCAGAACCAATGGCTGACTTCACATCGACTACGTCCACTTCTTATATACAGTTTTTTGAGTGTGCGTCAACTGCTCCTTTCTGTCTTTCATTCCGGTTGTACTGAACCTCGCTGTATACTCCCAAAGCAGATTTGTATAATGGTAATACAACAATCTGCCTGTGGTTGAATAATTCCCCACTGGAATTGTTGGTGTAACCTCCGAACATTTTGTAAATTCTAAAACAGATAAATCTTGTATTTAATGAGT
The DNA here is from genome assembly GCF_029220125.1 of Pseudoliparis swirei. Classification (NCBI taxonomy): domain Eukaryota; kingdom Metazoa; phylum Chordata; class Actinopteri; order Perciformes; family Liparidae; genus Pseudoliparis; species Pseudoliparis swirei. The sequence goes on along the minus strand of NC_079394.1, from coordinate 26,163,718 downwards.
TCAACCTTCCTCGCTGTGTTTAAGTCCCTAAACCCAAACAACTCCCACCCTCCAATTAACTACTCTCGTGAATCCCGGGGCTTTGAAAAAAAAAAATAGGAAAAGAAAAGAAAAGTCTTTGCTAATGTAATGTGTAGTTGTGCGTACTGTGGATCGGTCCACAATGTCGGACGGACTGCTGCTAAATAGAACATAAAGGCCAATTATGCTGCATGTGACGCTAATGGACCCCAATAACTGGCGGGAATATGGGGGTGGGAGGTGGATTATTTAGTAAAACAACGTTTTCTCCTCCTCTGGAGTCGCGTTGTACGGACGTAAGCAGTTTGGGGACTTTGAGGTTGAATCATTCTTAAAAACCACAGTTAGAGACATTTTAAATGACCGTCAGCATCATGCCTCGGGAGAAAAAGTATGCCGTGTAGTTCGGCAACATGGTGAAATCCTCTTCAGCCGCCGTACCCGACTTCCTCAACGCGTTTCTATACTTTACATTACATCACGTCACTTAAGACGCTATACTTACGCGTCAGCGACGCGGCTCGTGTTTTCTACCGTGCCAAAGAGTTGAGAATGACACATACAAACATCTAATTTGCTACTTTTTAGGCAGCTGTCACAGTATAGTCATGAATTTAAAAGAAATATTGCATTGACCGTGACAAAAAAATGTATATTCACTCAGACAGGGTGTCTACAGGAATAAACCAGTGAAATTTAAGACTTTTTAAGACTTTTTAAGACCACGTCAAAATAAAATTTAAGACCTAATTTACGATGGAAATATACATTAATCTAAATTAATTAATTCAAAGTAAACACACTGATGTCTGTTCAAAATTAACAGTATGGTTTAATGCAAAAGGATAACACAAATGTCATTGCTGTTGTAAATTATATTTATTAATACATTTTCAGAACATTTAAGTCCCATGAACAAATGTCTATAAAATTAAGTAAATATATTTAAAAAATACGTGCAACATAGTTCCTTTTGAACAAAAAAATCTATAAAATAACATAAATAACAATTCCAGCTGCTTTTAAAATGCAAATTCATTTACATAATAGAATGTATGTGTGTGTGAGTGAGTTCTCATGTCTCTATGTGATGGATGTGTGTGCACAGGTTCATGTCTACTCCTGAGCTTTTGTGAATATACTAGGAAAACAATCCTTTTCAAACTGTATGAATATAAAAACTTCCAGTTGACATTTGGTCCATTTTCCTGGAAAAAAGAAAGAAAAAAGGCAGACATTAGCCAAACAACAGTCAACACATCTCTTATGACACCACCACTTCAGATTAATGTCAGACTGGATAAATATGAATGAATACTATTTTTACAAATTAAGCAACGTGAGCCATCCCTTGAGCCTAGTGAACACTATGTAGACATATTGACAGGTAAACACCACTCTACTACCATTCTAAAACTATTTTAAATTAGTCTAATTAATGTGTAGTGCGCCTATCCATAGCTGTTATTAACTTGACACATGAGTAAAGCTTAACTATATGATACACATACTCATATACATGAGGTTAGTTAAAACATATATATTTATGGCAGACTTACTTTGAGGTGTTGAAGTAGGTCCTGGGCGGTGTCATGGCCCATGAGCTCCAGAGGATCCTGACGGGACCTGGTCATTTCACCAATAGCGCACATGAAGTCCAGCTGTCTGCTCGCGGTGGTCTGGTCCAGAGTCTCGTGGAACAGAATGAAGAACGCACTGCAGCGTTGGACTTGGGTGATGAGCTCTTTGTTGCATGGCGCTGGATTTCCTTCGGTGACCTCCAGCGTTGTAGTTGATGTCGTTGCGAGCGGCGGAGCAGCAGCTAGTGGCGGAGCAGGAGCTAGCCCCGCGGGCTGCTGGCGGCCTTCGCTAGTCTCTGTGCTTCTTGCTCTGCTCGTGAGATTCCACCGCTGGAAAGTCTCCCGACACATAACGCAGATTCAGAAGCATTTCACCGACCGTGACCAGAAACACTCGTTCTTTTCAAGCCGTTGTTGAACTTGCATCCTGCCATGTTTTCTAAAGTAGCAGATGCTTCACGTTGTAGGGGATGGGACCGAATACGCTGGGCCCTTTAAGAGAAGGGGCGTGGCCCCGGTGACACCAGAGACACCGCAGAGCGACCGGAGCAAAATACGGACCTGGCGGAACAGATTGCCTCATATTCCGAATGACATGACACCCAAAAAATTTAAGACCAATCCAATCTGAATTTAAGACAATTTAAGACTTTTTAAGGCCTTATTTTTAGGAAAAGCAATTTAAGACTTTTTAAGACTTTTTAAGGACCCGCGGACACCCTGCTCAGATCTCTCTTGGCTTTACTCAGCGGACGGTAACCGTAACCAGGGCCGGCTAGCTTGATGCCCGGCTAGCTCGACCGCGTTAACCCCTTTCATGTTTAAGATGCAATGAACTGACGAAAGTGTGAAGCCAGATTGTATGAGCAGGAGTCTGAAAGTCTAAAAAGCTTGCATATTGAATTTGTAGTGTCAAACCTTTTCTTCCACAGGTGATAAACTAGAACGGGCACTCGGTAACGCGCATACCTTCTCATATCACAAGATTGGGCATTGAATTATGAACATTTTGGCATTAGTCGCATGCCAATTGGATAGAAATTGACCGCGCTGTGGTAAAAAGATGTTGACCTTTTCATGACCTTGACCTTTGACCCGATCAATCCCAAAATCTAATCAAATGGTCCCCGGATAATAAACAATCATCCCACCAAATTTCATGCCATTCGGTTTAATACTTTTTGAGTTATGCGAGTAACACGCATACAAATAAATAAATACACGGAGATCAAAACATAACATTCCGCATTTTCAACGCGAAGGTAATAAATGAAACCATTCTCCTCTGAGATGGTTGGATCCATCTGGTTCCTCCTCCCGGACACCGTGGTGTGCCGGTTCTTCCAACCGAATGTGACGTAATGTGATATGATATTAGGACATTACCTCCCTGTGATTTCCTCCCTCCAGTGATGGAGCATGTAAAATGACCGCAGCCTGTCTGCGGTGCTGCCAATGAAAAGATAATCAACGTGGATCATTTCTGGCACCATTAAAGTCAAAAAGTCATTTTTTTCCGTGGGAGTTTTTCCTTTTTAATCCGGGGTCTAAGGAGTGAGTCATAGGCTGTCCAGATTGTAAAACCCTGGGAGGCACATTTGAGATTTGTGATATTGGGTTGTACAAATAAAACTTGCGAATTGCATTATTTTGCTTGACCGTAAATTGTTACAGAATTTTACAAGTAAAAACTTTAATTTGTATTATAAGGATATTCTGAAACTGGGCACTTCGCACATGATGGAAAACAGGCTTCCGGGCGAGCGTGAATTAAGTTATCAACATTTAATGGCAGGAAGTGTAAAACAAACATTCAAGGCCTCACGATCGTGGTCTTCATCGTCCGGCTCCTCAGCCTTCCGGCGTCGGGGTTCCGTGTGAAGAGAGCGCTATCTCTAATCCACAAAGTCTTAGACTCAAAATCAGCCAATCCTCACTCTCAAGGTGAGTCCAGCCTTTAACAGCTAGTGATTGGTTCAAAGTCCCGCTAGAACAATGGAGGGGTCGAATGTCACTGAACCCCGGGTCAAAACGTCACTTCCGGTCAAGTATTTTCACAATAAAAGTCCCGTCTATTATTGTAAGTCACTTCACGGGTTTCAACCGGCTTCGTCAATCTATAATACTAACACAGTCACTCTCATGAACATACATTCATTCTTGCCATTTACATTTGCAGAGAGTCAACATTACCCCTATGCTTCATAATACATTAATAACAATATCAATATTCTCCCTAATATTTCCTATTATAATATATTTACCTTCGCATTGAAAATGCGGAAGGTTATGTTTTGATCGCCGTGTATTTATTTATTTATTTATTTGTATGCGTGTTATTCGCGTCACAAAAAAAGTTGTAAACCGAATCGCATGAAATTTGGTGGGATGATTGGTTATTATCCGGGGACCATTTGATTAGATTTTGGGATCAATCGGGTCAAAGGTCAAGGTCATGAAAAGGTCAAAATCTTCTTTTTACCATAGCACGGTCAATTGTTATCCAATTGGCATGCAACTAATGCCAAAATGTTCATAATTCAATGCCCAATCTTGTGATATGCGAAGGTATGCGCTCTACCGAGTGCCCGTTCTAGTTCTATATGTATTAATTTAAAGCATAAGACCTCTGCACATGTTATCAAAATAAACTATTACAACCTAACAGTATCTATATTGTGTTATTTCTTTTCACCCGATGCTTGTTGCTGAATCATTTGGGCAAAAGCGGCACAAAGCAGGAATCCATTCTCTTCCTTTACGACTCCTCCCACTCCTGCAGCTGATGCCCGCTCACGCGTAAACACAAACACAAAGCGTGCCCACCGCCGACGCCACACACACACACGCACACACACACACACACACACACCTCCTGTAGAACCTGTTCACCCTCGGCATCTCCCTTCACAATCACCTCCAATCCAATTAATCAAAGCTTGTTCCTTTTTTGCCTCCGCGAGTTAAGCCTGTCACACTTACCTCTCACTCTTTCATCATCCCTGGGTTCTTAAAGAGCTGCGCGGCGGACAATATGAGCCCTGCGGGGGCGGCGATATGACACGACGCCGACAGAAAGTAGCGGCCGCGGTTTAAATCATACCGACATGCAGATTTATCACTGTTTAACTTGTCCAAAGTGTCTCCTCTAGTTGGTGCAGATCTGACTGGTCGGCGCTCCTTGGGGAGGGCACACAGTCCCAGCCGGGCTCGGCACCGTCCTGTTCTGCTGCAACACACACACACACACACATGGAGAAAGTTCACCTCGCAAAAGGGCCATTTACACTTTTTTGCGGGACCAGGTAGTTGAGAAAAATGCTTTGTCAAGTAATAAATGGTGAAAAAGTGAGCGTGTGGGGAAAATACAGTGCCGAGTTATCATTCCTGCAGCCAGTTTCACATGTCGGAGGGAATCGACAACTTAGACCCAGGTAGACGAGAACGTAATTAAGCAAATCCGACAAAATATTAAAGTTCAGCTCTTCACCGTAAAAGAGCTGCTGCACTGCGGCCCATCATCGTGGGCAGGCGACACTGAAGAGTCACGTATGTGCAACACTATACACCTCTGCTATAATGAATCAAACGGGCTACAGATATCTGCTCTACGGGTGTTAAAATAGGATTTCATTATTACTTTGTTTCCTGCCACCTGCGTTCTTTGGTAATAGCCAACAAGAGGGATTGAAAAACAGCGTGAGAGACAGGAAAAAGATTTTTAAAAAGAGCTTATTCTGCTGTATGATGAAGAATAAAAGCATATTGTGTCCATTACTCCCACCCACGTTAGCTTTGGGCCAATAGAAACCCCTGATATGATTGACACACTGAGTCAATCACTCACTTTACCACGCAACCGACCGTCCCTGCTGCTAACTTTTTTTTAAATGGTTTATTTAATAAGGGACAGTGCACATTGATAAAAACATTGCAGTAAATGTGCCAGAGTTAGCCAAGAGGCTATTTTTCATCTGTAGTCCCACTGGCAGAAACATGTGAAAATAAAAGGAAGCTGTTTGTACGATATATGATTTAATAAACAGTTGGCCAGAAAACGTTGTATTGCTCAGTAACTTCCTGGCCACGGGCATGCTTCCAAACCCGACTCCTCAGTGCAGCTTTCATTCTTTCTCCCCTTGGGACATTATATTATGTCTGTGGAAATGCGGAAGGTTATGTTGTGATCGCCGTGTATTTATTTATTTATTTATTTGTGTGCGTTACTCGCATAACTCAAAAAGTATTTAACCGAATCGCATGACATTTGGTGGGATGATTGGTTATTATCCGGGGACCATTTGATTAGATTTTGGGATCGATCGGGTCAAAGGTCAAGGTCATGAAAAGGTCAAAATCTTCTTTTTACCATAGCGCGGTCAATTTCTATCCAGCTGGCATGCAACTAAAAAATTTCATAATTCAATGCCCAATCTTGTGATATGCGAAGGTATGCGCTCTACCGAGTGCTCGTTCTAGTTACCTTCGCATTGAAAATGCGGAAGGTTATGTTTTGATCGCCGTGTATTTATGTATTTGTATGTGTGTTACTCGCATAACAAAAAAAGTTTTAAACCGAATCGCATGAAATTTGGTGGGATGATTGGTTATTATCCGGGGAGCATTTGATTAGATTTTGGTATCGATTGGGTCAAAGGTCAAGGTCAAGGTCATGAAAAGGTCAACATCCTCTTGAATCGCATGAAATTTGGTGGGATGATTGGTTATTATCCGGGGAGCATTTGATTAGATTTTGGTATCGATTGGGTCAAAGGTCAAGGTCAAGGTCATGAAAAGGTCAACATCCTCTTGAATCGCATGAAATTTGGTGGGATGATTGGTTATAATCCGGGGAGCATTTGATTAGATTTTGGTATCGATCGGGTCAAAGGTCAAGGTCATGAAAAGGTCAACATCCTCTTGAATCGCATGAAATTTGGTGGGATGATTGGTTATTATCCGGGGACCATATGATTAGATTTTGGGATCGATCGGGTCAAAGTCATGAAAAGGTCAAAATCTTCTTTTTACCAGTTGGCATGTAACTAAACATTTTCATAATTCAATGCCCAATCTTGTGATATGCGAAAGTATGCGCTCTACTGAGTGCTCGTTCTAGTTACCTTTGCATTGAAAATGCGGAAGGTTATGTTTTGATCGCCGTGTATTTATTTATTTGTATGCGTGTTACTCGCATAACAAAAAAAGTTTTACAACGAATCGCATGAAATTTGGTGGGATGATTGGTTATTATCCGGGGAGCATTTGATTAGATGTTGGTATCGATCGGGTCAAAGGTCAAGGTCAAGGTCATGAAAAGGTCAACATCCTCTTGAATCGCATGAAATTTGGTGGGATGATTGGTTATTATCCGGGGACCATATGATTAGATTTTGGGATTAATCGGGTCAAAGGTCAAAGTCAAGGTCGTGGATAGGTCAAAATCTTCTTTTTACCATAGCACGGTGAATTTCTATCCAATTGGCATGCAAATAATGCCAACATGTTCATAATTCAATGCCCAATCTTGTGATATGCGAAGGTATGCGCTCTACCGAGTGCCCATTCTAGTTCATTTATGTGTCTTTCTGACAATAGTATCAATGACAATTTAATGCAGTGTCTTTGGTCCCCCGACAGCCGCGCATAACTCACGAGGAAGGCAGAGCGCTTCCTGCAAACACACAGACGGCTCACATGAGCGCTGTGGGACGGAGAGGAAGCGGGAACACGCTACTGACAGGAAAGTCAGTCAACCTTACCGACAGGTGCGATGGATCCCACTTAAAGTAAGATGGTACGTTCCAAATGAGCCTTGTGAGACGGATTTATTTCTACAACTTTGACAAAGTTGGAAGAGGCGTTTTGTGAGACCCTTCTCGTAACCGGGGGTCGTGTGGGGCGCTGCCGCCATCATTGCAATGGTGATCAGAGTGGAGTCGTTTTAATAAAAATCCGGTGTGAGCGTCTGAGATATTGCAGTTGACGGATGGATATAAAAAAACGACCACGGAGAACAATTCTCGGCCCAAAGCAGAAAGAACCATTTGTCTCGAGACACGGCGGGAAAATCAGGGATGGAAGACAGCAGCGAAGGGAGGAAGTGGGGAGGAAGTAAGCAGCCTTGTTGTACGGGGACAGACGGGGGGGGTCTGCCTTTAGATGGATAGGGCCCAGCTAGTGAGACTGTCAGGGGCAATTCGTCCCCGTGATGGACCGGCTCAATGAAAACGGTGACTCGCCGCTGCTGTAACCCGTGGTCAAGAAACCCTCCCGGCCCAGTCTCCACCTATTTTCAAATCTCCACTTGGCTGCCGTCTGCCATCGGCCGAACTCCCCGTCCAAATCAATATCGTCTTGATGGCATGATTCCCCTCCCCCGCCCCAACCCCACCCAACACATCACAGGTTTTCATTCTGGCATTTGGTCTTCCTCCAGAACCCATTTTGAGGTGTAAGCCACGAGTTTTTCCATTGCCGTCTACTTATTCTCCGATTATAACACAGAGTCGTGAACGTCCCAGAGGAGAGTCCAACAACGGGCCGTTCGGGTAAAAATCCACCGGGCGCACGGGCCGCGTCACGGGCAAGGTCAAATATGAGTATCTGACATTCCAGTGTGTGTGACGCAAGAGACAAGCCCGTCTCCAGTGAGATGGAAGTGAGGGTAGCATATTAACCTCGCATGGGCACAGGAACAAGAGGGCGGGGAGAAAGAAATAGCATGCAATCAGAAAAGTGTCACGCCTGGCCAGAAAGATGGAATAATTCTGCCGGTCGCCGGACCCTCATTGACCCCGAAGACTCGCACCGTTCCCGTGTTAAACGAAGGTCGGCTACCTCCATCAATGAATGCTGCACTTGCAAAAATGCGACGTGCGCCGCGGCGTCGCGGCAGTGTGTGTTTAACGGAACGCTCGCGTGCATTGCACACGTTCCAATGAGATAAACGCGGCCTCGTTAATGCGTGTAGCTTCTTAACTGGCGCCCGGGAGGCTTTACTTCGGAGCACATTTCCAGCGTGTTTCTTTCGGAGGGCTCGCGTGGCCCCGTACGACAAAGCTATGCCTCGGTGGTAATTACCTTCGCATTGAAAATGCGGAAGGTTATGTTTTGATCGCCGTGTATTTATTTATGTATTTATTTATTTGTATGCGTATTATTCGCGTAACAAAAAAAGTTGTAAACCGAATCGCATGAAATTTGGTGGGATGATTGGTTATTATCCGGGGACCATTTGATTAGACTTTGGGATCGATCGGGTCAAAGGTCAATGTCAAGGTCATGAAAAGGTCAAAATCTTCTTTTTTACCATAGCACGGTCAATTTTTATCCAATTGGCATGCAACTAATGCCAACATTTTCATAATTCAATGCCCAATCTTGTGATATGCGAAGGTATGCGCTCTAGCGAGTGCCCATTCTAGTTAATTTACTTGTAGAGGGAAACATTCAAGGCCCATAAATGTATGCGCTGGGTGCTCATACCGGTGTAAAGCACATTTCCCAGACTGTCCGGCTCACATTCCAGATGAGCACGGCATCTAATGTGTTTAGAAAACAGCGTTTAATGTCAAATACAAGTACTTTTGATGAGATCGGACTTTGCGCATCACAAACAACCCCCATATATCAAAGAGTAAAAGGAATTCACTTTTTTTTCTTCCTCCATCCGGTCGTCATTAAAGCGCATAAAAAGCTGACCCCGCCTCCTCTCCTTTGAACAAGGACGTATAACTTGGACTGTAACTCCCTCGATCGGACACCAATCTGGCGACGCTCCAAGACACAGTAAAAGCGGCTTCCATAAAATAACGCTCCCATCAGTGTTTCAGATATGCAATCCAATTGCATCTCATCAGCCCACTGGTCACTGCCATAAAAGAGTGCCGTATGCACAATTCCCAGAATTCAGGGTTTACGCAACGGCATTTGTGAAGGGTTTTAAAGGAACGACAGATCGACTGGCTTCACATAAGAGAATCCACCAGAGAGCATCTCCCGAACAAGGTGAGCCTGGCTTTGAGAGGAGGACATTTCAACCACATCAAAACTACAGATGTACTTTTAGCTCCAATGTGGCTGATTTAAAAAAATGTGCTGCAGCAGCCGTACAGAATGGTAACGGGACATTGTCACGGATCAACGCGGCGGTGGCCAACTCGAGGTAACGACCAGGTCTACCAATTAGATGAAAACGCTGAGGGCACCAGAGTTGCCAGTGAGGCCGTTATATAGAGGCGGGTGTCTTGCCAGGTGGAGAGGAAACCTGTCATGCCCCCCACCAGAGGCAGCAGGCGGCTGGCATGACTGAGGCCGACACACGCCACGGGTTAATAGACATAACGGGCCAGATTGGTGCGTCTGCACGGCCTCCCCGTGTTTACATTGGAGCTCAGTCACCATTAGTCATGAGGGGGCGGGAGGAGGAACCAAATCGAGCGAGACGGCAATGTCATGGATCCATGCCAACATCACATATGCACACACACGAATATATTTCTGAAATTCTTGGTCAAAATCTCATTTTTGACAGGAGCCAAAACACAAATAAATCCTCAGTGTGAGACATTGAGGGTTTTCTTTTTGCTGTGAGGTATGACATCACCAGCAGTGCCGGTTCACACCCAGGTGAACCAACAACAGTGTGTTTGTTGTATCTGAAGTTGTATGACCTTGTGCAAGCCAAATAAAGGACCTTGTCGGGCAGGAACAACGAGAGCCAATTCTTCTGGTTTCGTCAGTCCACCTCAGCTCTCACCTTTGGCCATTCGCACACACACACATCTCATGAAAATGATTAATTCAAAGCATTCAAACTGAAAAGAGTGATGGGGATAAGACAAGAAATCGGAGTGAATCGTGAAGCAAAGACAGTCATCGACCAAATGTCCGACAATAAGCAACTCGAGCTGCGTCCGAGCAGTACGATCACAGTTCAAGCTCAAAATGCTCAAGAAGAGCATCCAGTTAAAATTGTGGGTGCAACACAGCGAGATAAGATTCCTCTGTGGCGTCTGAGCCATTTCCTACGGGCATGATCCATGATATCATAAACTTGCAGGGCACTATCATATCCTTGATTCTGACTGGTCATCACGATAATATCGTCTCCTCGCGCATCTCCCATTCCAGGCTAAGAGCCGGCTAGCTTGCGCTAAGGCGGCGGGTCGACCCTGAATGCCGCCGCATCAGGCCCTCTGAGCCAAAATCAATAGCCGGTGCTGAGGAGAGAGCCTGTTCGTCACTCTATCCCCGTTCTGTCAATCCTCATCCGCCATGTCCGGCATCTGCCTGCAGGAGCCTAACCCGTCTGCTGCGCTGTCCCGGACTGAGCCCTTGGAAGGACAAAACAGCGGATATCGTTTTCCATCGGGACGCCGCTAATTGCATTCGCTCGAATGTTTGTGAAGGAGGGCGGGCCGTGGAACGTGGACGCCGGTCAGCACGTCAGTCAACGAGCATTAATGTGTGGGCAGCACTGAGGGCCCGACTGCATGAACGGGACCTCGATCATAACTCATGAGTTATGATACATTCTCCACACAGATTGCTGTGGGTAGAACTGGCCCTCGTTTGCTCCACTTCATCAAGAATTTCCCTCTGTATTTCTATTCTCCGTTCACCGCGGTGGCACGGGAGAACTGGAATTCAAGGTTACACGCGGTGAGTAACTGAAAACGAGAATGGGCACTCGGTAGAGCGCATACCTTCGCATATCACAAGAGTGGGCATTGAATTATGAACATGTTGGCATTAGTTGCATGCCAATTGGACAAAAATGTATCGTGCTATGGTAAAAAAAAGATGTTGACCTTTTCATGACCTTGACCTTTGACCTGATCGATCCCAAAATCGAATCAAATTGTCCCCGGATAATAACCAATCATCCCACCAAATTTCATGCGATTCGGTTTAATACTTTTTGAGTTATGCGAGGAACACACATACAAATAAATGAATAAATACACGGCGATCAAAACATTACCGTCCGCATTTTCAATGCGAAGGTAATGATCAATTAATATACGGATTAAAACATTGTAGTATTGTGACCACCTTTAGTAAAAACACATGGTTATTTACCGTAACCATAGTTCTTTGGGTGCAGGCCGTAGCCACTGAGCTGCACATGGCGATCACAACGACCCCAATCAACCTGACCGCCTCTTAGGAATCCCACTTGTAAAAAAAATCAACTGCTAATAAAATGAGCAGATAGATCCAATGGCCACCGAAGGAGTCTCTTCTTCCGCTCTCTGGAAAGTCCCTCGCTCTGGACGGCAGTTGGTCAGTCGCTCGTGGGAAGTGAGCGAAGTTAATCTGTGTAAAGAAAGGGGAAGTTGACGAGGGTCGCACCTCTCCGCCACCTTGAACCTGAACCGCCGCGAGGTGTTTGCACAGGGAGGACAGCTGGCTCTTGGGGACAGTTCCAGGTGCTCAGAGGTATTTGAAGGTGGCTGCAGGCACTTTGGAAAGAATTGATGAAAGCTAAAATATATATATATATTCTTTTTTTTGTGAAAGAACACTGCCCAACAGCTTAACAGTTCATTTAAAACGGTGTCAAGAACCAGCAGCTCAACTCATCACTGGACGCTGGCACCTCACTCCCTGTAGGAAATGTTTCAGCAGAGTGGTGGGAAACCAATCTGTCCTCGAACACACCATGAGAAGAGTTCTCTGGCACATGGCGACTGATATAGGAGGATGTGACAGACTCCTCTTTAACAAGCGAGAGCACAGATCCAATGGAATCAACTCTTCTCGCCTCGCGGACCCACAAGGAACCTCTCTTGGATTAACTCAGCGGGACAGCATCCATGACGCACCTGCCAGCTCCTCTCAGGGCCCGAAGCCCGGAGGAGCCGCCTCGCAGTTCCCCAGAGGAAGGATAAAGGGATCTGATATTCGGGGATCGGTGGAGAAAGCCAGTCGTAGCCGAGTCCACCGCGGCTCTCGCATTCGAGGGGAAACGGTAATGCGAGTGCAAATATGCTCTTTTGTGACTTCTGAAGGTCAAGCCGTCCATAAAAAAAACATCTTTCTGTGGACTTCACGGGGAAGGAATCTTGTTATTTTAACAGGATTTATCTTCCACACAGACGGGGGCGTTCTTCTTCTTCTCGACTTTCTGCCGGGTGTAGGTTGGAGACGACGAAGGCACGCGATGCTACCCCGATGGAGAAGAAATGACAGCGCGGCATCTAAAAGACACGAGTATTAGTCGTCGGCCTTCCTCAAGTCGCCTTCGCACAAATATGGTCGCCGGACATTTGACGTTTCCCCCTTTCTCATTGCGCCCACTCACACATGTGCGTTGACTTTTCTCCGTGGGCTCTCGGGAGCGGCCTCCGATGAGGTGCGAAGGCGAGCGCAAAAACAGAGCCTTATTAGCGGGGCAGAGCAAACGTGAACCCAAGCTAAGACGTCGGGTCAGGTGATCATTTTACACCATGACCATTGGCTCCGTTTGAAGTGATGTGGCCTGGAAATATTCACCGTTACAGTGGCTTTCCCTTCATATAACACACACACACACATACAGCTGCTTGTAAGCATCTTAAATCATAACACTTTACCCCTGCTATGACATAAGAGGGCCATTACACTGTCATATACATTTTATGAATTTGCGCGCAAGCTTTATGGCGCTGATCTCTGAGAACTGTGGAGGAGTCTTCGTTAGAATTTGGCGTTGGATAATCCCAACACTGAATCATCCGTCATCTCAGTGTTTGCGTTTCTATCTCAGAGCACATGTGTGCAAACACTCAAACGCACACACACCCACACCCACACACACACACACACACACACGTACGCAGACGCACAGACAAACACATGCGGGGAACTTGCCATGCCGCCTCGAGCATATGGTGGATATTTAATATATTTTCCGAATGTCAGCGAAGCCTGTTCACGAGTGTCACCACCAAATCCCTGCTGGGATTAACAATGAAATAAAAAATGAGCTAAATGAAACCAAATGCAGAGCGCACATTCAACCTCCCCATGTGGAGGAGACTGTTGAGGGAAACCAGTCTGCAAGAGATGGAGAGAGAAAAATAAGGAAACATTGATATGTAAAGAAATGGCAATCAAGGAGAGCCTTTTAGGTCTTTTTTTCTCATCTTGCTTGGCACTTCAATACACACACACACACACACACACACACACAGTGCATAGAACATTCATTAAGCCTCCAATTTCTGCGGTCACAAGAAACATTTCAATAAAGTCTTTTAATTAACATACACAACGATTAGAATGTCATGTTGCAGAATGTGCAGCAATCTGTCTTCCTGTCACTCTCCCACACACACACACACACACATGGGCGAGCGCCTCTTAGCCCGTGACTTAATGGCTTTTTTCACCTGCACTTAGCAATGACTATGGTCTGTGAATAATAAGTGGAATGAAAGAGTAAAAAGGGGGGTGACCGAGTGAGAGCGAAAGAGAGAGAGTTGTATTTCATGGTTTGACTGTCAATGTAAATGCCATATTCTATGAGCATTTCATATTTCTGCTCTTGTTTCCCCTAATTCGACTTAATTGATGGATGGACTGGGAGTATTTCTCAGGAAACAGCCAGGACTGATATTCATGGCTGTTGTCTGTGTTGACCTACTTTAGCGCAGACACTGAAAAGTCCATTATAACCTTTTTTTGCTTGACAAAAGAAGCACAAATAAAAACCGCCGTTCAGCGCATTCTCTCGGTGCACGGCGCGGCCGACTTCACTCAGACGGCGTGCGCCTGTCGGTCCACGAGGACGTCATCGCAGTCATTGAATTAGCCGGGAGCCAAGGCCACTCGGGTACATCTGAATGTACTCTGAGGAGTTGGGGGACATTAGGTGTCGATGAAATGCGCCTCGTGCCACAATGGAGACGCGTTCGCTGCATTCCAACGGGGAGAGGAGCTCAGAGCAACCGGCTCTCACAGGCATCATCTTTAGAGACACATACAAGACACACATGCACAATCACTGCTGTGGAATCAGGTCATTATTATTATCACCTTTGCATTGAAAATGCGGAAGGTTATGTTTTGATCGCCGTGTATTTGTATGCGTGCGTGTTATTCGCATAAGTCAAAAAGTATTAAACCGAATCGGATGAAATTTGGTGGGATGATTGGTTATTATCCGGGGACCATTTGATTAGATTTTGGGATCGATCGGGTCAAAGGTCAAGGTCACGAAAAAGGTCAACATCTTCTTTTTACCATAGCGCGGTCAATTTATATCCAATTGACATGCGACAAATGCCAAAATATTCATAATTCAATGCCCAATCTTGTGATATGCGAAGTTATGCGCTCTACCGAGTGCCCATTCTAGTTATTATTATTATTATTATTATTAATGAGATATTAATACGCTTGTTCAAAAAGAAACACGTATCGACATTTTCAGACGAGGACTCCAATTTCCATCCGTGTTGGGACTGCAAATGAAAAGAGGGAGAGAAAAAATGACTGTGTCGTCGCTTACGATCAAACAATAGACAGAAAGACACGCCGCCGATGTTTACCGGAGCTCCCCGGGGCATGTCTGTTGGCGGGGGGAAGGATCCCATCTGCCACGCCGATGAGATTATAGCTCTGTCTGTGTTTATGTAAAATCTCCCACAAGGTATAATGTAGATTAATAAGAAGTAATAAAGGTACTGTTGACCTTGTGAAAGCTGGTTTCCTGCCAACCCCGGAGTCTCTGTGTGATGCAGGGTGAGCAGATCACTCGAGGGGTCAACCACACCAAGATCTGAGCCGCCGGACGTGATTTCAGAATTACTTCAATGAGTCACGTTGCCGTTTGCATCGATGTCTGTCCAAAACGTCAACGTATGAATTCCTTGCCTTCTACAAAACATGCCACGTTGTTGTTAACTTTTACCGAGGAGCAGTCGAAAGTATCCAGACCGGAGCCGGCCAGAACCTCTCCCGAGCCTCACAGAAACCGGTGAGCAGAGGAGCCCAGAGAATATTAAAAGACAATACCCCAAAACACTATGTATATATTATTGTATATATTATTTAGCTACCGTAGACTGTTTTATTTACTGTTGTTATATTTGATCGTACCATGTCAAATTTCCCCATGGGGATAAATAAAAGTGTACATTTCTTCTGTTCTTGAGTCTTTCCCTTCAAACAGGACTAATCAGCTTCTTAACCCTCCTGTTACCTTTACATTTACTCACATATTTTACCCTTGGGGTCAATTTGACCCCAGCAATTAAAACCTCCAGAAAATTATTAGAATTAATATTATTTCCCAAGTTTAAGTGTGAGGTACTTTATGTTTGTTTGTTGACTACCTAAATAGCCCTTTAAATATATTTAAAAGTTGATATTTCTTATATGTTTGACACAGTGAAAAACAGCCTGGGGTCAAATTGACCCCAAAGAACACCGACATTAAACATTGAATGGGGTCAAATTGACCCGAAAGGTAACAGGAGGGTTAAAGAGATTTTTTTTTAAACTCACGGTAATTCACATCAAATTAAATGGCAATAAACACATTTGGGGAGCGGTCAGACGATGCTGTAACACTATGATCATCACACTGAGCTCTGTTGTTGGCTCTGGCGGCTGCAGGATAGCGAAGCAGAAAAGCGAGGTCGAGTCGCGCTGTGATTTCTCCCCGCCTAAAGGTCAGGCGCCTCGGCGGGGCAACGCGGCGGATGAATATTCGATCGGCGGCAGCCTCGAAGCGCTGAACTCCAGCCGCAGAGATGTTCAAACACTATTCCGAGTTCACCTCTTCATGCTTCACCTGATTCCTCCCCGGCGTCTCTGTGGGCCCAACGCCACAGAACCAAACCATGAGCCTTGACAGAACCGATGGAGAAGAGTTAGACGGCCCACATTGAACTCCTGGTTGAAATCAAACTTGCGGATCTATTTTGTACAAGACATTTACTTTACACCACGATGAGAATGTATGCCCTTCAAACCCTAATAAAGCCACACAGCCCACATGGTTGTATCTCAAATGTCCCCGATGTCCCCGTAACCAGGCTTGAGCGAAGGCCTCCGAACGTTCGCGATTTCACCGGCGAATTTGAGAGCTTTTAAAAATATGCATTCGACTCTCACTTTATTCATCCCGACCCGGTGCTCCACAATCAGTTCTTTCCTCCGCCGGCCTCCACACACTATGTGCAGCGAACATTAACTAAACCCGCAAGCAACCACGCTCAAGGATAACACAAAGACATCATTATTGTTTTTATGTCTGTTTTTTTAATTACTTTTTTTTAATGATTTTATGAAGAGGCCAGTATTTTATCGTAACCTGTATGTGTATTGCTTTTTACCTTCGCATTGAAAATGCGGAAGGTTATGTTTTGATCGCCGTGTATTTATTTATTTATTTGTATGCGTGTTATTCGCGTAACAAAAAAAGTTTTAAACCGAATCACATCAAATTTGGTGGGATGATTGGTTATTATCTGGGGACCGTTTGATTAGATTTTGGGATCGATCGGGTCAAAGGTCAAGGTCATGAAAAGGTCAAAATCTTCTTGAATCGCATGAAATTTGGTGGGATGATTGGTTATTATCCGATGACCATTTGATTAGAGTTTGGGATCAATCGGGTCAAAGGTCAAGGATAGGTCAAAATCTTCTTTTTACCATAGTGCGGTCAATTTGTATCCAATTGGCATGCAACTAATGCCAAAATGTTCATAATTCAATGCCCAATCTTGTGATATGTGAAGGTATGCGCTCTACCGAGTGCCCGTTCTAGTTTATTATGTTACTGTGTTAACCTCATTCTGCGTTAGTGAAGGCTGTAACATCTGGCCACAGGGACCAAAGCTGAAATTTGGCCTTAGCTAACGTTAACACATTTACCCATGGGTTGATTAATGTGTACGGTCCCTTTACAAATAAATAAATAAATGAAATGAAAGACACACAAGCACACACAAAAAGCCCACAAACAGGCCTCCCGAGTGTCTCACCCTGCGCCCGGGTGGTGGGCATATATAATCGAGGGCTTACAAGGTGCTCCCCTCTTCTGCTAAGCCTCACTATCGTCGGGCCACACACTGCTCTGACAAACTGTTCTCCATCGGTGCACATCTGATTCGGGCTCCACTGTAAATGAAGCTTCATGGGACATGCCGATGAGAGCGCACGGTGGTGGTGGTGGTGGGGAAGTGGTTACACTATGTCCAGAGGAGACGTGGACAGACTTGAGCACCACCGGGGTGGGGACGAATGTAGGCAGGTTCGGTCAAGTTCACTGCCAGACTGTGTACAAAGTTTATTTTCAATGCATGAGTGTAAATATGATTTGAGAGATGTTTGTAAGTTCACGGTACAAAAGGCTAAAAAAGGGATTAAAAGAAGATGTATTTCTGTTGTAGGGGTCCGATTATGGAATAATGTTGAAATGGATGTAAGAATGGTGAACTCCTTTTTGGTTTTCAAGGGAATTATTTATAAAACAATTCTTGAGTTATAAATGTAATTAAAAACGTATTTATATGGAAGATGTATGTGGTAGTATATATACATATATTTGGTTTTTTATTTAGTTTGTGGGTTTTTCTTTATTTTATATTAATTTTCTGATTTATTTTTATTTCAATTTAGGATAGGAATTTATAAGCATACCTATACCTTTTCAGTCTTTCTCTTTTGTATTTATTTTAATTTAATTTTAAATGTATTTAACCAGGAAATGCCTCATTGAGATCAAAAATCTCCTTTACAAGAGTGTCCTGGCCAAGACAGTAGCACGTCACACAAAGTTTCAGACAATATAACATAAAACAGTGACAGACAATATAAAAAGCAAAATCACAGCATGAAATAAAACCAAAACTAAGACTCAAGTCAACACAACCCAGCTTACACAGGAGCATATACCCCCGTCATAGAAAACATTTACAACGAGATGAATTTCCCTCCAATTCTTTCAATCTATTTTTTAAAACACCTAAATATTGTATATTATATAGAATAATATTGTATTGTATTTGATTTGATTGACTGAATAAAATACACAAACAAACAAACAAGTTGTTTCTGATCCGACGTGAGGTCCTGGGACTGTAAAGCCCTCTGAGGCTAAAGCGTCATGTGTGATATCGGGCTATTTAAAATAAACTGAATTGAATCATCGCTTACGGTTCCATTCGTCGTAAATGTGATCACTTGACATTTGTTAAGATTGACGGGACAATGATCTTTAATTTAAGAACGGCCGCCGGCATTCATAATTGAAGCAACAACCAATCGCAATACGTCAGAACATCCAAAGGGACGCGACGCTACATATTGAAGCAATATTTTATTCTAAAAGGTCATTTTGCAATTTCAATTAACTTTGAATGAATCCTCACATTCAATCATCTATTTTATATCACTTCGCCCCCAAGGAATGTAATTAATCACTTTCAACTGTCCTTTTTTATTTTGTGTTATTCATTCGTTAACCTGAACTCATGAGCGAGGGCGACTCAATTAGACACATTAAGTCATTTCAGATAGTCCGCTTGACTTGAAACAATATAAAAAAAGTAAAAAAAAAAAAAAAGTTGCCTTTGGATATTTGCGGCAAAGAAAAAAAAAGAGAGAAAAAGTTGTTGTTCCCAAAGTTAATAAGCAATATATTCCAGGAGAGCATTGGCCTGTCGGTGAGCGACACCCTCGCGATGATGAGTGACTCTTCCTCCCTGATCTCACGAAAGAGAGCAGCGGCTCCCGTGCACATCGCACACATTATACTTAACAGACACATGAATGAAGCACATGTGCTGCGTTGCACTAAATCCTGCCAAGACAGCACCCCCCCCCCCCTCCTCCCCCCTCCCTCACCCACTGGCTTTTATGTTGAAAGAGCGGTGATTTACACATGCCTTTTATCATATAATTACACTGTACACGTAAACACACACACACACACTGTAAGGGCGGGCGTTTTGCTGGGTTTTATCAGTGCCATTGATCATATGATGAAGGGGAATCAGCCTCCCCCCCCCCGTATGACTGTGTGGCTGTTCGCCAGAGCTGCTTGAATACATTTAAGAGTCATAGGCTATGCCGTTTAAACGTGGCTGATGCGTTACGTATCACAGCCATTCCCCGTCAACCGGATGATGTAGGGCACGCTGGTCAAACAACGGTAACAGCAGGAAAAGACATCACACGGACAGAGAGAGAGAGAGAGAGAGAGAGAGAGAGAGAGAGAAGGAAGCCAAAGAAGCAGACTCCAGGAGCCAATGGAAAGTGAGGAGGGAGGAAAGAAGATGAAAGAGGATATTAAGAACCCAAATGAGAAGTGACCTTTTTAAGTACAAATAGATTTTTGCATTTAGATCGTAACCTTCCTGTAAGCAGAGGAATCCAACAGGGATAAAGATGGGGCTGTTCTCCACCGAGGTGGACCGAACCGCGGCAGCGAGAGGAGGTAAATGACAGGTCAAAGGTCAGAGCCAGCAGGAGGAAATGACATCAGCAGGAAGTTTGAATAAACAGTGGGGTGCGATCATCCAATACAAGCGCTGACCTTGCGCCGGGATTAGCGGCGGCATTATCTCGCAAATATACAGATGTAGGAAATTGAGCGAGGCGGCGACCTTCCAAAAATAAAGTTTCATGTTTAACTGAAACATCGAGCCGTCATGTCAAAGACGGCATGTTGCTCTCCTCCTCAGGACTCATTTCAAATTAAATTGTTCACGCTGAAAAAAAGAGGGAATATATGACGTGTACATTTTCAAAGACGTAACGCTATTCACCTCTTATTGAACGTAAAATGTCATAATAGAATATAGAATATACACTTTTATTAATCCCCAAGGGGAAATTAGTTCTCTGCATTTAACCCATCCTTAGTTATTAAGGAGCAGTGGGCTGCGGTGAAGCGCCCGGGAAGCAACTGGGGGTTCAGTGCCTTGCTCAAGGACACTTCGACTTGCAACTAATGGGGAGAGCGGGGATCGAACCCACAACCCTGCGGTTGCAGGACGGCCCTCTTAATTTGTGTACACACACACACAGACACACACAGACACACACAAGTCATTGCCTACTTTTTACATTGTGGGGATAAATTTGTGTAATTTTATCGTCGTGGTGATACATCATGAATTCTAGCTCGTGACATCCAGTAATATGATGTGGTTGTCACACATTCATGAATTGTTTAACAATGTTTACGTAAAATAGGATATTTGTGTTGAGATCTTAACCCTTGTGTTGCCTTCGGGTCGTTTTGACCCGATTCAATATTTAACCCTCCTGTCGCCTTCGGGTCAATTTGACCCGATTCAATGTTTAATGTCGGTGTTCTTTCGGGAGTCAACAAACAAACATAAAGTACCTCACACTTAAACTTGGAAAACAATATTAATTCTAATAATTTTCTGGAGATTTTAATAGCTGGGGTCATATTGACCTCAAGGGTAAAATATGTTAGTAAATATAAAGGTAACAGGAGGGTTAAACATTGAATCGGGTCAAAATGACCCAAAGGCAACACAAGGGTTAAAAGAATAACTCCAGGGGGGGATTTCATCGGCAAGTTGAATAAACTCAAATGCGGCCCCCAAAGGTGTGAAGACGCCAAAAGACGAAGCGGCAACACACAGACGGCGCCAAGCGGCTGGAGAGGAAAGAAGAAACATGTGCAGCCAACTTGTGCTCAACATAATCAGAGTAAGAACCAACGGGGGGGGGGGGGGGTCACCGCCACGCATCAACACCCGGCGCGTAACCTGCAGGACAGCTCCATTCACACCTGAGGTGAGACGAGGAGTGGAAGACTGAGTGAGAGAGCAGGGGGAGAGGGGGAGGAGGGCAGCAGTGCACAGGCAAAATCAAATGAGATAACCACAGAGAGAGAGAGAGAGAGAGAGAGAGAGAGAGAGAGAGAGAGAGAGAGAGAGAGACAGAGAGAGAGACAGAGAGAGAGAGAGAGAGAGAGAGAGAGAGAGAGAGGAGAGAGAGAGAGAGAGAGAGAGAGAGAGAGAGAGAGAGGCCTCAAAGTCATTACAGCAACACTGAGCATTTTACACCTGTCCACAGGCGGCGGCGCTACTCCGAGGCGACGGCACAGTGGATGTGATGCTGCCACACACACACACACACACACACACACACACACACACACACACACACACACACAATGGAACTAATAAGAAAAATAAGAAAATGCAGTCCCTCACTTCTATAAACAAAAACCTTATAGCCAGCAATAACGGGGAGGGGGGCATCAACGTACACGGCCTGGTGTAATGATGTCCCGCGGGCACACTTACAGCTCGCCGTTATGAGGAGCTACAGGACAAGGATGACCATGAGGGGGGGGGGGGGGGAGAGAGAGAGAGAGATGGAGCATTTAGACCAAAGCTGCATAGACACACATGGGGCCTCTTGTTGCCAAAGCCGCCTCTCTCTCCAGAGCAGGAACACGATAACATCCTCTCGTACACGGGGACCCAAACATCTGAGCGATCTCAATCTGGACACAAACACAAACGTTCGAGACATCTCAATCCATTCCCTAGATGTAAGCCTAAAATAGCAGAGGCTTATGCCCCCCCCACACACACACACTAAAAAAAAAGAAAAGTTAGGGCAAAGCCTGTGTGCTGACATGTGATAGTGTGAACGAAGGACGATTTTAGCATGAGCTCAAAAGTGCATCTCTAATATGTGCGTGCCGCCTGCGCGATTGTGTTGGCGTCTGTGTGTAAGTGCAAGCGGCTGTAATCCTGGGGCGTGAGCTTGTGTGTGTGTGTGTGTTTGTGTGTCAGAGCGAGTGGGTGTCTGAGTGTGTTTGTGTGTGACCAGTAAGATGGCAGACAGCGTAAGCCCCGTCCTTCACAGCTTAAGCCCCCCTCACTTTTCTCCCCCATAAGGCAAACAGTGGATAGACCGCAGGGCTTAGTGGGAGAAAGAGGAGGAGACGACAATATATGGAAACTAATTCAATTTCAGCCTCTTTGCGAATGCTCCGCCAATCTGCAAATACCACCACGGGCCGATGTAAGGAAATGGAAATCTCCACGAAGAATCTCCCGAGCCGAGTCCTATGGACGATCGCTTCTACGCCGGGGCGACCCGCGGAGGAGGAACGCCGCTCCCTCCTCACCTGCCACCCTCTCCATTTTCTAATGAACTTTCCAAACTTGCAAATGGTGGAGAGAAGAAAAAAACCGGCCCTCCCCTCTTATTCTCTCCAGAGAGGCTGCTTTGCAGTTTCCACGGCCGGAGCCAAAAGGCAAACCGTTTTCAATCTGAGATTCATGGCTCACTCTGAGGGTTTCACTTGTTGCATTTATTCACGACGCAGGAGTGGAAAGAGAACCCCGACGGTGACTTGCAAAACAGGAAACGCGTTCGCTTTCACGCATTCAGTTCAATGCAGCCGATTCAGACGAGAGCGTTAGTCAACTGGTCGCTGATCCATCGTTGTGAATGTACCACCGGGAGATCGATTGATCGTGAACTTAATTGATATGTGCAGCCCTTGGTTACCCTGAGCAGACGTGGTGTTGTCAGCTCGGAGCGACAAGAACCCACTTTATGAGTCTTTGCCCTCACCCTGTCCAGAAGCACTGCAACCTCTCTCTCTCTCTCTCTCTCTCTCTCTCTCTCTCTCTCTCTCTCTCTCTCTCTCTCTCTCTCTCTCTCTCTCTCTCTCTCTCTCTCTCTCTCTCTCTCTCTCTCTCTCTCTCTCTCTCTCTCTCTCTCTCTCTCTCTCTCTCTCTCTCTCTCTCTCCACAGCATATGTATCTCCCTCGTCCTCCCTCCCTCCTCCTCTCCTTCTCTCCTCTCCCCTCTCTCCCTCTCTCCACAGCATGAATCTCCCTCGTCCCTCCCTCCCTCCCTCTCCTTCCTCTCCCCCTCTCTCTCTTTCTCCCTCTCTCCACAGCATAGGAATCTCCCTCGTCCCACCCTCCCTCCCTCTCTCTCTCCTCTCTCCCTCTCTCTCCCTCTCTCCACAGCATATGAATCTCCCTCGTCCCTCCCTCCCTCCCTTCCTCCCTCTCCTTCTTCCTCTCCCCCTCTCTCTCTCTTTCTCCCTCTCTCCACAGCATATGAATCTCCCTCGTCCCTCCCTCCCTCCCTCCCTTCCTCCCTCTCCTTCTTCCTCTCCCCCTCTCTCTCTTTCTCCCTCTCTCCACAGCATATGAATCTCCCTCGTCCCACCCTCCCTCCCTCTCTCTCTCCTTCTTCCTCTCCCTCTCTCTCTCCCTCTCTATCCCTCTCTCCACAGCATGAATCTCCCTCGTCCCTCCCTCCCTCCCTTCCTCTCTCCCTCCCTCTCCTTCTTCCTCTCCCTCTCTCTCTCCCTCTCTCTCTCTCTCCCTCTCCCCCACCCCTCGAGGAGAAAACAGCATATGAATCTCCCTCGTCTCTCTCTCCCTCCCTCTCCTTCTTCCTCTCCCCCTCTCTCTCCCTCTCTCCACAGCATATGAATCTCCCTCGTCGGGGCCATGCCTGTTCCACTGTGTATGATATGTAATGTGTCGGCGTAGTAATGTTAAAGATGACGGAGTTGGAAGATGGGCTCTGGATTCCTCGGCCGTCGTTGTTTCTCCGCTTGATGCAAGTCGTGTCGTCCGCTCCCCGCCAGGCGGCGCTGTGATGGTCACTCTTCGACGTTGAAGTCAGAAATGGATGTCCAGGCGCCTCAGAGACTTCACCCAAACATGACGCTGACACTCTTCACCCAACGTGACTCAAAGTACACATCTCCAGACCACTGCTCAAATCAATGTCACGAAAGACGGTTTGATTGCTCTATAAATAGCTTTTGACATTATTATCGATGTATATTTGAGTTGCTAAAATTAAATGTCTATGCCAATCAAATTAAAGAACCACCCTTGATGAACAAACTAAGCTGAATTAAATTCGATTACAAACAAAACCGCAAAAGAAGAAAGCTTTTCCACACACACACACACACACACACACACACACACACACACACACACACACACACACACACACACACACACACACACACACACACACACACACACACACACACACACACACACACACACACACACACACACACACACAGCAACCATGCAGCCAGACAAAGATTGTCTATTGACTTGCCCCCCCCCCCCCTCTTTTTTTTTTTGCAGCCCACATAAATCTGCCGCACTGCTCTGCGCATTTTAATCGACTGCTTTAAGAGTGACATTATTTACCTGCCGGATGCCAGACAGCGAGGAGCAAACAAGCCATTACACTATCTAAGTTTACATCACGTTATGTTTTCGCGGCGCTCAGACCGCGGGTGGCGAATATAACTGTAAACAAACAGGACGGAAGGGGAGAGAGCACACAAATGCACGGAGAGGGATGGAGACGCGGAGGAGAGAAGAACGAGATAGGAGTTGATGTACGAGGAGGAGCCGAGGCCGAGCCGCTTCTCCTCCACGGCGGCGACGAGGAGACTCTGCGACAGTAAAACAATTAGAATGGCGCGATGAGATGCAAAACCGCGGCTCGCGGGGGAAAAAAAGGTGATATTGTTGCCGACTGGTTCGACGTGGCCATCAATCCCACACAGGGAGCGGAATAAGAAGAAGGGCACGCCGGCTGCACGGCGACTCTCGAGCCTCGAGTCTTCACTCGACGGCCTCGCGGCGCCGGTTCGGAGAGCGAAAACAATCGCACGCTATTTTCAAAGTCGGTGAGGCAGCTTAGATGGATGTGTGCTTTCATGCGACGTTACCTCGCTTTGTGATCACAAAAAATATCGGAGAAAAGCCCCACGATACTCTGAGGAGCGAGCGCGCGTCCAAATGTTTAACCCTCCTGTTACCTTTCGGGTCAATTTGACCCCATTCAATGTTTAATGTCGGTGTTCTTTCGGGTCAATTTGACCCCAGGCTGTTTTTCACTGTGTCAAACATATAAGAAATATCAACTTTTTTATATATTTAAAGGGCTATTTAGGTAGTCGACAAACAAACATAAAGTACCTCACACTTAAACTTGGGAAGCAATATTAATTCTAATAATTTTCTGGAGGTTTTAATTGCTGGGGTCAAATTGACCCCGAGGGTAAAATATGTCAGTAAATATAAAGGTAACAGGAGGGTTAAACATTGAATGGGGTCAATGTGACCCTAAGGTAACAGGAGGGTTAAAGGACACAAAAGCTCACGCGGACGGAGGCATGTAAATAGGCACGAGTCGCGCAAATATGCACACGCGGGTAGAGTCAAACACATACGGCCGTGCTTCGTTCTTGAGGTTGCGCTCGAGGCGGCGGGGGAAGCCCCATCCATCAACGCTCCGCACATTTAGAGCAAAGCATCCGAGATGAAAGCGAGAGCTGAAAGATGAATGAAAAGAGGGATGAGAGGGGAAAAGAGGCGGAGGGAGGGGCTCCGAGGAGGAACGGGGTTTATGGCAGGAAGAAAGTATAAAAATGTAGATGCATGTTAATTATGTGAGAGCTATAGGGGGGGGGGGGGCGATCAAATAAGGGAATAAGACGGCTAAAAGTTGAATGACAACAATAATCTCACAAGCTGACACGATCGGTAAATACAGACGGACGCAACAACTGAAGCGCACAATCTGAGGCGCCGAGTCCTTCTAGAACAACACAACCCCGTCTGGGAGATCGGCTGTCAGTCGGGATGAGTTATTAAGTGCAATACACGAGGAAAGTATGATCTGGCAGCATTCCACCCACTTTTAATTCCCAATATTTAGATAAAACCTTAATGTTTTGCCACACAGAACCACGGATGATTCGACTATAGCATGGGATTACTTCACGGCTATCAGTTTGAATTATTTCATCGGTGTGTGGCCGTGTTTTTGGGGCTGGCAGATGGCTCGAAATATTGAATGTAGCCGACGTGTCGTCGTTGGCACAGAACCCGAAGGTAAACTTATTCAAAGTTACGGTGAGAGAACTTTTAACCGGCGATGAAAGCGTCTCAATTTGATACCGATGCCTCTTTATGGCCTTTGGAAAGGAGACGAGAGGATTGGCTATTTCTATTTAGGTATTCTTAATGCTCGTTTGTCGGATTCCATGTGAAATCATCAGAAACAAAAACAAAAAGGTTCCCTGGAGGGACTTTAAACTGCTAAATATATTCTCAGGGTTTCTGAAAATCTCATATTTCCCTTCAAAATATCAGGAAGCCCTATGTACTCCTGCACTTCGAGCTAATCACTCGAAAGTGTGGAGGGAACGCTTTTGGAGGTTTAACCAAAAATCTGTCGGTAGCGTGATCATTATTCATCGTCAATCATTAGTTACAGGTGTGAAAAACTGAAAAGCATTTATATCTCACCAAACTAAATCCAGGTGTTTAACAAGTCTCTATGCAGCGTGAATACTGTTTTTTCAGAGAAAA
The DNA here is from genome assembly GCF_029220125.1 of Pseudoliparis swirei. Lineage (NCBI taxonomy): Eukaryota > Metazoa > Chordata > Actinopteri > Perciformes > Liparidae > Pseudoliparis > Pseudoliparis swirei. Next base: position 26,136,735 of record NC_079394.1, on the reverse strand, counting down.
GTGTAGGAATTATCACCAAAAAAAATTCTCATCAGGGCTTTCAGAAAAGCCATTACACCAAAAAAACATCCATCCACACATTTGTTCCATTTGTTTACTCTCACTCACTAAATAATCTCCTCAACCATCTGCGCGGGGAGTAAAGTGACATCTGGCCCCGCCCTCTCTGGCTGTCATCTGAGCCCGTCTTCTCGTCTGTCTATCCTCAAAGCTCGTATAAAAATCACCCGGGGAGAAAGAAAACAGAACACTCAAACGTAAGAGGCTTGTGGACATCTCAAATGCACTCACAGAGGCCATTCATACAAATAATTAGCGGAGGGGATGGGGGAGGAAAAAAGGAACGGAGGCCGACTTCTCATTTCGGTTATTTAATTTATCAGAGACCGAGGCAGGAAATTCACCAATCATTTTGTTAGTGTGCAGAGCTCCTACAACAGGCATCTTACTTCAGGAAGGACACACACACACACACACAGATCCTATCATCGGCCAAAGGGAGCTGGAGGGGTCATTAGTGAAGAAGAAGATCAGATATCACCAATTCATCTTGGTCAAATAATTAGAGAGTCACAGAGAGAGAGGGGGGGGGGGGGGTGCTATAGATGGGGTGGTCTGCTGTGATGTTGGAGTCATTTATCAAACACCAGCACACCTGGCTCGTCCTTTTTTCTGTACCTACAACTAAGATCATCACTTGAAGCATGTCACCATCAGTCAGTTCTGAATACACAACGCCAAAACAAGGGATTGGTATCAAAACTGTGCTCTTTTTTTCTGTATCTTCTTAGAAACCCTGACATACTGAACAGGTCTGGGCCAAAGACCTCGAACACACGACGGAGAATATGCTGCTGGACTGGCATTATATCTGGAAAGGTAGAACTGAAGCCTCTAAAAGCCCAACCATCAGCAGATTGGTTATATGGAGCAATATAGAGGAATATGAATGCGCGTGTTCAAGGCCACGCGGCAGACGCCGGACTGGGGCCCGAGATGGAAAGGGTCAAAAAACGTCATCACGTGAGTCAAGTTCATACATCACATGCGACGTCTCAATGGGCTTTACAAACACACAAACACACACACACATCCAGCTAAGCTGCCTGAGCTCTGGAGAAAACACACAGAGGGACTAACAAGCAGACGGCTTGCTTGTCTCTTATCTCAGCCGTCTCTTTGTGCACTTTTCAATAGGCTTACCATCCAGACGACAGCAAGTAAAAGAAAGAAGAAAAACAATCGCGGCAATATTACCCGACACAAAAAAGCGGGCACCAAGCCGAACGAGCAAAAAAGCGCGGGCGGCTGGCTTTCTTCCGGTGGAGAGAAAAGCGAACTCACCTCAAGAAGCCGATTTAAGTGAACTCCACGGGACCGAGGGGGGGGGCACAGACCTCTGCTCGCGGACTTATACGGAGCTTCTTTGAATCAAATGAAACACACCGGATCTATTTAACTCACTCCGTTCCCAGTCGGATCGTCGTTTTGCGAGTTGATCGGCAAAACCCAAAAAAATTGCCGACAAAAAATTACACTTCAAGTTCATTTATGCCGTGTACCTCTTGAACAAAGCAACATGAGCTACACAGCTGGTAGCTTTCGTCTGGAGAACTCCCCGGGTACACGCCCACAAACACTCGCACACCGCGCGGGGGAGTCGGACCAGTCCACGCTCCGGCGCCGACGTCCTCCGACTGTGCGGCCGGCGGCAGAGCGTCAAACAGGCGGCGAGACGCGAGGCGGAGGGGCGTCGAGCGGAGGACGGGAAGGCGGTGGAAACAGAGTGGAAGAAGAAGAAGATGATGCAAGAGGGATGTAAAGAGGGACTGTACGCGGGGAAGGAAAACACACACACACACACACACACACAACACACACATCTAACAGGAGCAAACGCAGGGAGATCCTGCCACACGCCGGGCCCTGAGACAACGCCGCTCCAGAACCCGCACGCGCTCAGGGATCCACACCCCCGGCGACTGCGCTGCGGAGATCCGGCAAACGTCGCTTCGACACTCACACAACTTTTCAATAACATTTTTACTGTTTGCGGGTCCCGCGAGGGGGGCCCTCCCCCCCCCCCCCCCGAGTCGTAAAAAACAAATGAGTCCAGGGTCGCGGCGGCAGCGGCGTGGTAATAACGGTGATGATGACGGTGTCGGAGGTCGACTGCTACAAAGGGACGGTGATTGAAAGTCTCCTACCGTGATCGGTGATTTTACACGACACCAGGTAGAGCTCCTTCAGGCTGCGGCCCTCCTTGGCGATGATCTCCACGCACCTGAAACACAGAGAGAGGGAGGCGGGTTTAGAGCGTCGGCCCAAGGCGCCATCGCTCCGCTGAAGATGAGCTTCAAGGCCATTTCAACCTGGAGGGAAGACACTCTGAAAAACCTGTAGAGCACAGTGGCTGTTTAACTCTGGTACACACACACACACACACACACACACACACACACACAGGGTTGCCCCACAGTAACGGTGACACAGTACAGCTGCAGGGGTCAGAACTGTTCACATATGAACATACATCAATAATTAAACTCCTGATCTGATGAGTGAAGCGTGCACTCAGACGACACACACACACACACACACACACACACACACACAGAGAGAGAGCGCTTGCTCACTTCAAAGAGGAGTATTTGCATTCAGCCCAGTGCCTACAGAGAGAGAGAGTGTGTGTGTGTGTGTGTGTGTGTTACACACTAGGGATGGTATAGAAGGAGATCAGAGTATATGTATCCGGTGATTCTCTTTAAATGCCTCTAATGAGAGGAGTGTGTGCAACAACGAGGTTTTGATCAACGCGTTTGACCTCTTAACCTTCAAGAGAAAATGTTTTGATCTCTGCTGGGGTTCCGTCATGAATATTTATGAGACAAAAAAGAGACTAGCACACACACACACACACACTCACACACTCACATGCACCATAGGCTCTCAACTGAATGGGAGAGCTAGAGGTAGGGGGGAAGAACACATAATAATAATGAATAAAAAAGTGACGTCGCGCTGTCTTCCATCATTGAGCCTCATGTCAAAGTGAAACAGGGAACAATATTGTGTGCTGAGCTTTCACGCGGCGTGACTGACAACCGGGCTCAATATTAAAAAACGCATTCGCTCGCGACCCACTGGCTTCTCCCGGCGTAAGCCTGGCGCCGAGCCTCTCCTCTGTCATGTTTTCTCCACTGTCTCGCAAAAAAAAAAGCAGGAGTGAAAATAGGATGCAGGTCAACGGGGAATCCGCTACGGCGGATTTTCCTCTCGGAAACACGAAGCGTGATCTGGAGGCGGGCGCGTTCGTTTCGCGCTCCCGGGGTCCACCGAGGAAAAGACGCAATTTGCGGATGTCGCATTCGACGTGTGACAATATGGCGCCGTCGGATCAGGAGGGGAGAGACGCCAGTGAGAGAACAGTTAACCCTCCTGTTGCCTTAGGGTCCATTTGACCCCATTCAATGTTTAACCCTCCTGTTACCTTTATATTTACTGACATATTTTACCCTCGGGGTCAATTTGACCAACAATTAAAACCTCCAGAAAATTATTAGAATTAATATTGTTTTCCAAGTTTAAGTGTGAGGTACTTTATGTTTGTTTAACCGGAGGGTTAAACATGTGTGTCACAGATCTCTAACATCTTCAGTTCACTGAACTGCTTTAGTTCACTGGGCTGCGTCTTCATATTGTATCGGTTCTATTACCTTTCTGCAGCGGTGGGACCCCTCTCCCCCTTTCTCTCTCTCTCTCCCCCTCCCTCTCCCCCTTTCTCTCTCTCTCCCTCTCTCTCCTTCTCTTTCTCCCTCCCTCTTTCTCCCTCTCTCTCCTTCTCTTTCTCCTCTCTCTCCCTCTCTCTCTCTCCTTCTCTTTCTCCCTCCCTCTTTCTCCCTCTCTCTCCTTCTCTTTCTCCTCTCTCTCTCCCTTTCTCTCTCCTTCTCTCCCTTTCTCTCTCTCCTTCTCTCTCTCTCTCCCTCCCTCTCTCTCCCTCTCTCCCTCTCTCTCTCTCTCTCTCCTCTCTCCCTCTCCTCCTTTCTCTCTCTCGCCCTCTCTCTCTCTCCCTCTTTCTCCCTCTCTCTCCTTCTCTTTCTCCTCTCTCTCTCTCTCTCCCTCTTTCTCCCTCTCTCCCCCTCTCTCTCTCTCCTTCTCTCTCTCTCTCCCTCTTTCTCTCTCCCTCTCCTTCTCTTTCTCCTTCTCTCCCTCCCTCTCCCTCTCTCTCTTCTTCTTCTCTCTCTCTCCTTCTCTCTCTCTCCTTCTCCCTCTCTCTCTTTTTCTTCTCTCTCTCTCTCCTTCTCTCTCTCCATCTTCTTCTTCTCTCTCTCCCTCTCTTTCTCCATCTCTCCCTCTCTCTCTTCTTCTTCTCTCTCCTTCTCTCTCTCTCCTTCTCCCTCTCTCTCTTTTTCTTCTCTCTCTCTCTCCTTCTCTCTCTCCATCTTCTTCTTCTCTCTCTCCCTCTCTTTCTCCTTCTCCCTCTCTCTCTTCTTCTCTCTCTCTCTCCCTCTCCGAGATGCGGATGAGCAACAGAAGAAAAACAAAGACCTGTTGCAACGTGTCATCCCGTTGCCAGCCAGAGATTAGATCCAGCCGGATCACAAGACGGCGCCGTGTGTCTCGGGGCGGAGGCGTCGCCGTGCTAATGAATCAAGGCGCCGGGAAGAGAGTCGAGCGAGGGGAAACCGAGAAGAAGACAAGCAGCGGAGTCGGGGATGCAGCCGCGGAGAAAAAAAGGCCGAGGCGGAGCGCTTCCTCCGGGAGCTCGTTACACTCGGCCGGGGGTCCCCGGGGTCAGAGAGCGGAGCAATTAGATTAGACACCAGTGAATGATGGCGCGAGCGGGGAGAGATGGAGAGAGAGAGAGAGAGAGAGAGAGAGCGTGGACCTCTATACGGGAGCTGAGGGTTGAACAGAGGCAGAGAGGGGTGAGGGAGATCTAAGGAAACAAGGGAGAAGAAGCAGGGAACGGGTAAGAGGCCATTAATAAGGCCAGAGGGAGGCGAGGTGAGAGGACGGAGGAGCCGTCCGAGGAGCAGATCACGCCACATGAAAGGCTGTGGGAGGAGCAACGCGCTGCCACCCACCTCCACCCGAACACCAGGAGGCCCCTCAGCCCCCAGGCCGACATGAAGTAGTGCGCAGGTTGAAGCTGGAGAAGAGGGGAGGAATGGGAAGGGAAAGGCAGGCCGAAGTGAGGGAGTTCATGACACTTTGGGAGAAGAAGGAAGAAAATAAGTTGTCAGAGAGAGGAAGGAGGAACATGAAATAAGAGGAGCGGCGGCGAAGGATTAGGAAAAGAGGAGAAGCGGAGGAAAAGAGAACTGTGGAGGATGGAGGCGACGGAGATGTGAGATGCAGAGAGTCGAAACACGGCAGGAGGAAAGAAGAAAGGCGAGGAGGGGAAAGGCGGACAGGGAGAGTGTGTCGGTGGGACGTAGAGAGAGAGTAAGTGGAGGAGGAGACGAGGCAGACAGAGATATGAAGGGGAAGGTTAATTAGGACGATGTTGAGCAATAACGGAGAAAGATGAGCAAGGTGAAGGAGACGAGGAGGAACAGACGAGTGAACGAGCCGAGGACCCTCAGAGAAACATCCCAGATGCCTTTTGTTCCAGTGATGCAGCTCAAGGCCGCTTTCTTATTTGTATTTGTTTCTGTTAGGTTGTAATAGTTTATTTTAATAACATGTGCAGAGGTCTTATGCTTTAAATTAATACATATAGAAAGATATTATAACAGGAAATATTAGGGTGAAAATTGATATTGTTATTAATGTATTATATAGCATAGGGGTAATGTTTACTCTATGCAAATGTAAATGGCAAGAATGAATGTATGTTCATGAGAGTGACTGTGTGAGTATTATAGATTGTCGAAGCCGGTTGAAACCCGTGAAGTGACTTACAATAATAGACGGGACTTTTATTATGAAAATACTTGACCGGAAGTGACGTTTTGACCCGGAGTTCAGTGACATTCGACCCCTCCATTGTTCTAGCGGGACTTTGAACCAATCACTAGCTGTTAAAGGCTGGACTCACCTTGAGAGTGAGGATTGGCTGATTTTGAGTCTAAGACTTTAGAGATAGCGTTCTCTTCCGACGGGACCCCGAAGGCTGAGGAGCCGGACGATGAAGACCGCGATCGTGAGGCCTTGAATGTTTGTTTTACACTTCCTGACATTAAATGTTGATAACTTAATTCACGCGAGTCCGGAAGCCTGTTTTCCATCATGTGCGAAGTGCTCGGTTTCAGAACATCCGTATAGTTACCAATAAGATGACAATCAAACAGTCTCCATGACAACAAACGCCTGCACGCTGGGCACTGGGCGGGCGGGGCGGGGGGGCGAGGCCCCATCGGGGGTCAGAGCGCGTTCCGGCTCCCTGTCACACGGCTCGGGGGTGGACAATAAAGCTGTCGCTCCTCGCTCCACCTCCTGGTTACGGCCTCGTCCCGACACAATCTAACTCGCGGTTCGGCTCCCGGGACACGTTCGGAGATTCGAGGGAATTCCTCTTTTCCTTCGACTTAAATTCTGCACACATTTTCCATCGAAATTGAATCGCTGGAGCCGCGCAACTGGACCGTGAGGGCTTTTTTGCCGAACCCCTTGAAACATATTGTATGTGTAATTGTGTTTCGCTGCCAGCCAGATGATGCCGCCTGCCAAATAATTTAGCCTCTGTTCGGCTCTGAAGGATAAGAAGCAGAATTTGTGTTCTTACTTTATAACCAAGGTAACTCGAACGACAAGGGGGCGGATGCAGCTTGATATTTTCAATAGCATCAGAAGAAGGAATACAAAATAAAATAGTCATTTGCACTGCCGATACATAATTGCTCTTCCTTTGGAGTGTACAAGATGAAAACTCAATTATGTTGCTTTGAAACCATGGTAACCACATCAGTGCGGATTCATCTTGTGATTAAGGAAAGCATTTTCCAGGTCTTTACATGTAAATTAGGCCCCGAGGTACGGAGAGCCGAGTAGTGTTGATCAAGGCGGAAATGCCACGTTCTTGAGGATGGTTTAGTCTTTTTTTTTAATTTCCCAGAATTAAATTGGCTCCTGGACCACATTCACCCGACCTCTGCTCTTTATGTGTATTGGCTGGCAGAAATCTACTTTAAAAGCTATTGTGGCCACAGTACTCGTCCCTGAGTGGCAATAATAGAAACATAGGTCATCTTGTGAAAAATGTTGTTTATGTAGCATTATTGTGAAGACGTTTAGTTTTTTTCCATAACTCAAATAATTTGTAAGTGGTTTTAGATGATATTTTGAGAACTAATTTATTTTTCCCTGTTTTCCAGTTCTGTTCATTGATTGATTTTATTTGTGTGTCTGGCACCCTGAGACAGAAATAACATGGTTTAATTCATGGCTGGTGTTACTATCTTTTGCCGTACTGTGGATATATTTCTATACATATATATAAATATACACACATACACATATATATAAATATACACACATACATATATATATGTATATATACACACACATATATACACATAAATATATATATATATATATATATACACACACATATATATATATACATATACACATATATATACATATATATAAACACATATATATATACATATATATAAACATATATATATATACATATATACCTATATAGATACATATATATATATACACACATATATATATATATATACATATATATACATATACACACATATATATACATATATATCCACAGATATATACACATATATATACACATACATATATATAAATATACACACATACACACACGTATATATATATACATATATATACACACACACACATATATACATATATATATACACATATATATATATAAATATACACACATACACACATATATATATACATATATATACACACACACATATACATATATATATACACACATATATATATAAATATACACACATACACACACATATATATATACATATATATACACACACACACATATATACATAGATATATATATATATTCACATATATACACACACACATATATATATATACACACACATATACAGGACTGTCTCAGAAAATTAGAATATTGTGATGAAGTTCTTTATTTTCTGTAATGCAATTAAAAAAACAAAAATGTCATGCATTCTGGATTCATTACAAATCAACTGAAATATTGCAAGCCTTTTATTCTGATTTATTGCTGATTATGGCTTACAGCTTAAGAAAACTCAAATATCCTATCTCTAAATATTAGAATATCATGAAAAAGTATACTAGTAGGGTATTAAACAAATCACTTGAATTGTATAATTAACTCGAAACACCTGCAAGGGTTTCCTGAGCCTTGACAAACACTCAACTGTTATAAATCTTTTTTTTTACTTGGTCTGAGGAAATATTAAAATTTTATGAGATAGGATTTTAGAGTTTTCTTAAACTGTAAGCCATAATCAGCAATATTAAAAGAATAAAAGGCTTGCAATATTTCAGTTGATTTGTAATGAATCCAGAATGCATGACATTTTTGTTTTTTTAATTGCATTACAGAAAATAAAGAACTTTATCACAATATTCTAATTTTCTGAGACAGTCCTGTATATACACACACACATATATATATATACACACATACACATATATATATATAAATATACACATATATACACATACACATATATATATATACACACACATATACATATGAATGCACTACTGGCCACTTTGAGTGCAGCACATGTCCAGTGGTTTAAACTGGGCCCATAAGACACTTCCAACCACTGCAAAGAGTCCGGAGTGAGGCTCGACCAGGAGACGTGGGATGAGATGGGAGGGACAAAGGGAGCTAGGGACGTGTCTGCTCCCGGTGAGAAGCTCGCCCCCGCGCCTCTCCCAAGGTGAAGCTAATCTTCTTTCTATGCAGCAGAGCCAAGAGGTATCCGGGCCGACGGGAGGGAGGAACAGCGACAATACTCGAGAGAAACAAGAGGGCCGTGTTTATCACAAAGGCTGCAGACGGTCCTCCGGCCGAACAAACATGTGTCGCGCTTCTTCCGGAGCTCGCCGGCCACAATGGACGCGGCGGGAACAAAAGGGGCGCCGCTGGGAGAGAGCGAGAGCGGCTGTAGGTAGGCGAGCTCGCGCCGCGCTGACCAATGCGAGACCCCCGTCACATCCCGCTCCTCGCACGGCCCGCAATTACACGGCTGTCCAGCCACACAAAAGGAGCGGGGGGGAATAGAAACGGATGATTTTGGAGAGGAGAAGAAGCGCGGTGGGGGGGGGGGGAAGTAAGCATGAAATGTATAAAGAAAAGCAGTTGAAGGTCTAGGGAGAGGTTGAAAACATAAAAGGAGGAGGAGGAGGAGGCGGCAGCGGTGACTGACAAGACTTCAGACTTCCACGGTTGTCTTTAGACTTAATGAAATGGAGGGGCGGAGCAGCAAAGAGGAGGAGAGCGGGTGGGGGGGGGGGGGGCAGAAATGGTTCTCGCTGTAAATTTTCTTTATATCGCCCATAAATCCGTACACAAGTGTAAGGAAGCATGGCTCTGCTTCCTCAGACGATATGCATCGCTGAGTTTCTGGAATCTTCTGCGCGCCCCAAAAAAAATATACAAAAAAAGACCAAAAATAAAACTTTTATGACTTCTTTTTTTCTTTTCTTCATTGGGCTAGTATAAATGGATATAAAAATATCCAATACCCCATAAGAGCCCTTCAGTAAGCAAATACTTCAGGAACAATCTTAAAATGGAGCGATACAGGTTTTTATTGAATGAGGGGGAACGCGTTCATCGCTTTTGAATTTGCTGACCCCCCCCCCCGACGATGTGAGCAGCTATCGTTGCGTTGCTGATTCGTGGTACAATTAAAGTTGATCAGCAAAGTGATCCTTCAGCAGCATCATTTACATTCTCGGGGAAGCGATTTGATGCTGAGATTATTTGTAAATAATTTGCCCCGAGACAAATAGATCCCAGTAATTTGGCATTTGTCATATTTTGCCATGTGCAATAAAATCATCCTTCATTGCCCTTGTCGGACGTTTCTGTCGAGATGAGTTTGACGGCAAAATATGAAATAAAAGCCAAATATATGAGGAGATACACAATTACAATAGACCTCAGAGAACATACACACATTAGGAAAAGCTCCCACGTACTATTTAAATTCAGTGTTCACAGTCATATCTCGTTGTATTTGTTTATTGTCAGGATCAATTTACTGAATAAGAAATGTAGAAGCAAAGGCTCTATGTATATATATGTGTGTGTGTGTGTGTGTGTGTGTGTAAGTTCCATTCGTCTGAATCAGGGTCTGCTTCAGCAATTAGGGCCTGGATGATTTCCCAGGCTAGCCTCCCGCTCAAATGAGAATCACATTCCTATTGTGTTCCAGCCCCGTTAATCATGTTTTCAAACGGCGGGGCATTCCAGCAGCTTGTCAGCGGCCTGCTCCAGAGAAAAAAGAACAAAAAATGTGCAGATGGGATCATAACTGGAGCCGTAAATGCCTGTCATCCTCGACTTTCCTGTCCGGCCATGTGCGGGTTTTTTCCCTTTTCTTTTCGACGGGGAAAGAGGAGAGGCGAGCGCCTGAATGAGGTCAGTCGACAGGTCAGAGACACCGAGGCCCTGATACGCACCACTGTCTCCTGTCATCCTCGGCGGAGCTTCTCCGCTCACGCAGCTGGAGGTTTTTACGGCGACGCTTCTGGTGCGCACGCGGCAAAATGACGTCAGAGTTCCCCTCTGGGCGCCGGGTCCTCGGTCAGTCTGGATCTGGAGCTTCATGTTAGGTTGGGCTCAAAAGTGCATCACGGCTTCTGGAGATATGTTGATGAATATTCACCATGACAACAACATGCAAAAAGCAAAGCGTCCCTCACAACCCAGCGCAGTTGTCCGTCAAAAACCAGGGAGGGGTGTGTGTGTGTGTGTGTGTGTGTGGGGTGAGAGGGGGGGCGGGCAAGCCAACTAAGCACTTTGTGAGGTTAAGTGGCACTTATTCACTTTAAGCCCATCCAAATGGACAGCCTGTTGCCGTGCCAACGCCGACGGGCCTCCGTGATGCACATGCACAAACAGCGTATTATGGCAAAGCCCCGTCAGCCGAGCACGTGGCGCTCTGGCCGCTTCCCGGAGGATGTGCAGGCGAGGTGCTGACCCCCCCCCGTCTGCCTCCACGGTCGGCCCAACGCAGCCACAACACAATAAATAACTCAGGAGAAGATGAGCGCTGCCCCGTGGCAGATGGTGAGAAGACTTACTGCCTCAGGTCTGCGCTGACACAGTGGTGTGTGTGTGTGTGTGTGTGTGTGTGTGTGTGTGTGTGTGTGTGTGTGTGTGTGTGTGTGTGTGTGTGTGTGTGTGTGTGTGTGTGTGTGTGTGTGTGTGTGTGTGTGTGAGTGTGTGTGTTTCTTCAAAACTATTCTTTCAAAACTAAGTAAATCCAGCACACGAGCCACGTCTCTGTGAACAAAGGTGCTCCGTAGTGTCGGGAGGCTCCAGGCT
>NC_079394.1:25322714-25367714 GCF_029220125.1 Pseudoliparis swirei | reverse complement strand
TTGTATTGAAGATTTCTTTTAAATGGGAAACAGAAAAAACACAGGTCCTCTTCCTTTGATTTGAGGCCTGCTGACGTATAAAAACCTCATGTATCCAAGAAAATTAAGCAATTCTATCATCTGAGTATAGCGAGGTGTTATAAAGAATAAGGAAATATTAATAAAACAAATGTTTTAAATGCTTCATTTCCTCTGTTTTCATGCAGCGTCCATCCTTACGTAAGCTGTCTACCGTGTCATGATGACTCTGAGGGTCACATGGTCCTCTCCCGTCTCTAAAGACAGCCGGCTTCACTCACTATCGAGGGAAAAGTGAAAGAAACCCGGAGCAGCCATCACCGGGCCGCTATCATCATTACCGTCGGCCCATCACAGAAACGGAGGCCCGGACAATAACCCCCCATCCCATGAGTGGCCGTAATGGCGAGACACTTTATCAGACCCATCATTGAGAAAAGAGCTGCAATGTGTGAAATGCTTTCTGGGTAACACGGAGCTGGGAGGGTTAAGGTTAGAAAGAACAAAGGACGGACGCAAAGGAAGAAATAAAAAGAAGAAGAAGAAAGAAATCTGTCCGGTTGCTCCTCTCCCAGCAGCTCGGTGCTCGGAGACTAAATATATGGCTTTGGGGCTCGGACTGGCTGACTGACTGACTGGGGGGGGGGGGCATGTGTCACAGGGAATTAATGACGGAGATATTAATTAGAAGCAACGTCCATAAAGGGGAGCACGGAGTGGAAAGCTGGATGGTGGACGGCCTCGCATTCAGCCGCAAGGACGACGGGCGACAGGTGATAAAACCACTTATTAAAAGTGTTCTTGCCCAAATGTGAAGAGGAGGCGCATCAAAGGGGCTCCGCAAGGTGACAAATCACTTCTCAACAACAACAACAACGACGACAACACGAAGGCTGCCGTTAAGAAACAAATTCATTGTAAATACAAATGTGTTGAAAGATGTGACACCCCCGTCTGTGCTTCCAAGGCTCAGTTCACACACACACACACACACACAATTTGGGTTTTGAATGTCTTTTGAAACAAAACACTCGTCAGCTAACTGAGCTGTCTCTCTGTGAGGTGAGACAGGAGGGTGGGGGGGGGGGGGCAACCGTCAATGCAGTGTGGGAAATATGTCGATCGAGACTAAGCCACAACAACGACAACAAACCAGACTAACACTTCCTGTCTGTTGCACATGGGGTTGAGGATGAAAGGTGTGTTTGTGCTCAGAGACACTGACGAGGATTTCCAGGTGCTGTCGGGTATGTGTGTGTGCGTGTGTGTGTGTGTGTGTGTTTGGCCCATCCCATTGTTCCTCAGGGTTGAGATTTTCCCAGGCAGTAACCCAACAAGGCTCTGACAGATCTAGGCTAACACTAATGGGGATAGGATGCATCATCCTCATCATCACAGCCCTATACTAACAGAACACACACACACGTCTCATCTGCCTCGGTGCCAGAATCCTGTGTGTCAGGATGCAGAAAGCAGGAGTAACGGGTGAAGATAATCATGAATTCACTTGCATCTGGTGTTCCATATGCAGCGACAAGTTGGAGCCTGTTATGGCGACGCACGACGGGAGCCCGGACACATGAGGGAGGATGCACGGAGGAAAGGAGGACTGGTTTCTCCTTCGGTGTGTTGGCTCACTCCCAGTAAAGTCCTCTCTGTAAGAGCCTTCCACAAGGTGACTTGTCCGACTCCCCGTGGACGACAACGCCCCGGAGGGATGATGGGGGAGAAGCTCCATACGGATTACAGCTCACTGTTAAAGGCATTTCTGGTTTACTGCAAGCTGGGTATTATTATTTTTTTCCGGATAGCTTTTGGCCTTCGTTCTTATCAGTAATAATAATAATATCATCAAGGGGTAGTTTGGGTGACAACAAATCCAATGGGGTTTTAAACCAACCCCAAGGTTAGCCAGACATGAAGGGAAAAGCACAACAGACTTTTTAATTTTTTTTAACCAAATCTGACATTTCCTGCTCATCTGTGGCCTCCTACACTGGAGGTGTGCAGTCATAGTCCGGGAAAAATGAATTGATTTCGCTCAAATTTGCGACAAAGTCGACATGCAGGTGTGAACCAGAAGGTGTTTCATTGACCTTAACCCTGAAGGTGTTTCATTGACCTTAACCCTGAAGGTGTTTCTCTAACCCTGAAGGTGTTTCATTAACCTTAACTCTGAAGGTGTTTCTCTAACCCTGAATGTCTTTCTCTAACCCTGATGATGTTTCTCTAACCCTAAAGGTGTTTCTCTAACCTTAACCCTGAAGATGTTTCTCCAACACTGAAGGTGTTTCTCTAACCCTGAAGGTATTTCTCTAACCCTAACCCTGAAGGTGTTTCTCTAACCCTGAAGGTGTTTCTCTAACCCTGAAGGTATTTCTCTAACCCTGAAGGTGTTTCTCTAACCCTAAAGGTATTTCTCTAACCCTGAAGGTATTTCTCTAACCCTGAAGGTATTTCTCTAACCCTGAAGGTATTTCTCTAACCCTGAAGGTCTTTCTCTAAACCTGAAGGTGTTTCTCTAACCCTAACCCTGAAGGTGTTTCTCTAACCCTGAAGGTGTTTCTTCTTTGCTTTTTTCGGATCATATTTGGGCAATCTTCAAAACCTACTCTTCATACAATTCCCTCACAGTCTTTTGTCTCCCCCCCCCCTCCCACCCTCTCTCTCAGTCAGAACAAATTGAACAGATACAATCAGTTTGTTTTTCTGATAACAGGATGAAGACATTTAAGGTGGACTCACTTTCAGTTTGACTTCCTAGCATCACTACTGGGTCAAAAATACAATGTTTTTATTTCTTTATTTTCCAGATGTCAGACGTTTCCCCAAAACCAACACGTTGATACTAGAAACAAAAATGACAGCCACGACTATTGAAGTTGGTCATAATAATGTTGCTTTTAACCCATCAAGTGGTTTCTGGTGTCAGTGGTGTCACATGAGACCACATGTGTGTTCATGGAGCGCTGGTGCTTTCATACCACGAGGAGTCTGTCTGGACAGGGCTGGACGCAGAGAGGCACTCTTCATCAATTATTTGCGTCGGTGCAATAAAGAACAGCTCGCATTTTATATACTTGTCAAACAGTGCTTCTTCTTCTTCCGTCACTGAGTGCTTCACAGGAACTGCTTTTATCAAGTTAGAAATTCTAAGAATAGGCAGGAAGGGAAGGGAATAAAGAAGAGGGGGAGGGGGGAGTAAAAGATGACAACCATATGACAAAAGAGGGGAGGGGAGAAATAGGTACAAGGGAGATGAGCAGCAAAGTGAGAGATGAGGATGAGGAGGAGTAGAGTGAGAAGATGCGGTGGAGAACAGGGAGCTAAAGCAACGGAAGGAGGAAAGCTGTGACCACCCAAGGGAGCTTTCAATGTAACAAACAAGCAAAAGCATCTCAAACATCAGAATGATAACGAAGTCTCTGACAGGAGGAATTTGTCTTACAGAGATTTAACTTCAAACCTAATATAACAATAGCAACAAAGAGGCCCATACATTCACGGAGAAAGGAGGAGAAGGAACGAGACAGACACTTTTTTGACTGCGAGAAAAAGTGTCTCGCCAGGTGAAGCGATCTTAATGAATAAAAAGGAAGAAAGATGCACGGCAGAGTCCACACCAGACAGACGGCGAGGGGAGGTGTACGGACACTCGGGTGGAGGAGCGTCTCAGTTGAGCCGTGTGTGTGCGTGGACGGCGCCGCGTGGATCAGCATTTGACTCGAATGACGGTTCGGCTGAGGCTCCTCTAGGAATCGTACATCTCCTCAAATCCAAAGACTCTCAGCAGAGCAGGTTCTCTGATCATGAATATCCTGTTTCTGTGTGTCTCTCATCTCAGTGACCACCTGGTCCACCCAGAGCGCGTCGCCTCATCCACAGATGATGTCACATTCCCACAAAGGCTAAATTAGTAGAAAAAAAGTAACCATAAGTAATACCATGAGTAATGCCATGAGTAATACCATAAGTAATGCCATGGGTAATACCATGAGTAATCATGAGTAATACCATGGGTAATACCATGAGTAATGCCATGAGTAATACCATGAGTAATACCATGAGTAATCATGAGTAATCATGAGTAATACCATGAGTTAACCGTAACGTCTCAGGGCCTCTGTGACTCCATCGTGTCTCCGGGCTGTGAGCTCTCCGACAGGTCGGCCGCTGTTTGGCTTTTTCCTGACGGGGGACGAATCGTGACAGCGAAAGACAAAGAGGGAGAAAGACGCACCTGTCGGCTTTTCCTTTGGCCAAACCCTCTGTCCCTCAACACGCTCATCACATATGTGACTCTAACAAGACATAAATGTGATTTCAAAAGGAAACTTAAGGCAGCAATAATCAGAAAGGAAATTATCGTAGATTAGGTTATTATTTGAGGTATTTAAGGTATTTAGGTATTATTATTTTACTTTTAATGTAAATGTTGTTTTCTAAGTCTAAGTGTTTTTGTGATAATTGATCATGCTGTACTGCATTTTATGTATTTGTATTGTAATGTTTTTTTGCCTGGACCCCAGGAAGAATCGTCTCCACTACGGTGGAGACTAATGGGGATCCTTAATAAACTAAACAAGCCCCACGCTTCTCTGTTGCTGGTTGCTGACACTGTCATTCACACACAAGCAACACTTTGTGTTGGGGCTTCACCCCACATCCCGACCACCGTTATTCTAACAATGAGAGTGTTAGATTCCTCGCCGTTTCACTGTTATGTTGCCATGGGTACACGGATGGTTGCCTGATGACGGAGTGTCTGCAGGTTCCATCTCTCTATCTCTCCATCAACATCTCTGCGCTCGACTGCTTCTGTCTGTCTGTCGGCTGACAGAAACCATCCAATCTGTGTCCTTCCTGTTTGTCAGTTAGCTCACATGTGTGTCTGCCGCCTGTCCTCCGCTCCGTCTTTGAGCCCGCTGACATTCGCTGTCTGAGAGGGTGATGGACGGGGGGGGGGGGGGAGACTTCAGGAGGACACGAGGAGGGTTATCCGTCACTGGGGCATGAAGACGTTCATTTTGGTGGCCACTAAAATGATCTTTTTGCTTTGTATTTTTTCAATTAGAGTAGAGGAGAGAAGACTTGTTTTGTTCATTTAACCCTCCTGTTACCTTTAGGGTCAATTTGACCCCATTCAATGTTTAACGTCGGTGTTCTTTGGGGTCAATTTGACCCCAGGCTGTTTCTCACTGTGTCAAACATATAAGAAATATCAACTTTTTTATATATTTAAAGGGCTATTTAGGTCGTCAACAAACAAACATAAAGTACCTCACACTTAAACTTGGGAAACAATATTAATTCTAATAATTTTCTGGAGGTTTTAATTGCTGGGGTCAAATTGACCCCGAGGGCAAAATATGTGAGTAAATGTGAAGGCAACAGGAGGGTTAAGAAAGCGCACACATCTGTAGCTTTGAAGGAACACTAATCAAGCGTGTGCAGACTTTTCTTGCATTGTGTGTGTGTGTGTGCGTCTGGTGTGCTCGCCGATGCGCGGCATTGTGAGCGTGCGTTTGTTTCGCCGCAGCGTGTCTGTCGCCGGAACGCGTCGCGCTGACGAAGGCAGCTGCTCTGTCAAAACAAACGTCTTTTAATGTCTCAATAAAGATGTGCTTCTGTTGCTGTGTCGGTGCTACAGGTGCGCCGCCCCCTCCTTCGTGGCGAGCGTGCGTTCCCGCCCATCTGTCTGCGCCACATCGACACTGTGGAGGTCGCTCAGCCACCCGATCCACCGCCGAGGTCACCGGGGGCAACCGGAAAAGTCGATCCGAGGAGGAGACCGGGGTACCGTGTTCATTATGGCACGCTAATCAAACTAAATGTAATACATCACACACAACAAGCGGATGGCATGATGAGGCAATCCCAGCACGGAGACGGTTGACCCCCGGGGGGGGCGCGTTCAAAGCGACGCGACCTATTAGAACAGCGTTTTCTCAAACTCTAAACTTTAATATTTCTTTTCAAACTTGTTTTTTTTCTCACTGAGGAGGTTTTTTAACCCCGAACTGTCGCGCTATTATATTTTTAATTATATTTCCTTTTTCGTTGACCCATTTTCTTTTTTAACTTTTTTTTATTTCCATCTATTTTACACACAAAAATGGAAATATGGAGATCTACATTTCGATGACAATCGATCAAACATACAGGAATACATTTTTTTATTAATCACTCAGCCGGTGTTAGCTTGAGTCTTTGAAGACAACTCACAGGCCTCACGAACAGGAAGTGTACAAACGGGGAGACGTTTATAAACTGTCGCGCAGTATAATCCAGCACACACGTCATATATCATTTTGCCGTTGTCAAATGTTTCCCCCATTTTCTCCCACGTCGTCATTTAGACTTTTCGTCCGTTTGTTGTTTTCTCTCCGTTTGCAGCCGAGGAACTTTTCCTTTAGGAATTGGAGATAACGCGGGCCGAGCCACAGTTCGTGGTTGAAGGGCTCCTTTATCTGCCCAAAAGGAGCCGAATGGAGCCTGAGGTGAAATTATTTTATCAAATGCCAGAATGTTTTTGCAACCCCCCCCCCCCCTCCCCTAGAAACCAGGAATCAACTCGCCGCATTAAACTGGAAGTAGAGGTGGAGAGAGACGGTGACTCGTACTCCCAAATTGACCGTATGCTGTGGTGAGGGAGTGGAGACTCCTTGCATGGAGGCCTTCCCACATGCGACGGGTTTGAAACCCTTGTTTGTATTCATAAAGCTGCCGCTTGATGTTTTGGCCACCATTACGCTACAGGAGCTGATCAATTTGTCACAAAGTGCCGCGTGTTTGAAGCCAGATGAACATCTTCAATTGCTTCGGCTTTTTCCTTTTGATCCACCACACCAGTCCACAATATGTGTCTGTTCGGCGAGCTCGGTAGACAATGTGCCAGTCAACAACAACAACAACAACAACAGAAAATTAATAGTTCACAATACAGACATGTTTGATCTTCCCATGACCCTTTGAGCCCACAGCCCCGTTCAGAAAGAGAGGGAAAGGAAACAGCAGCTCGTCGGAGGGACATTGATGCTGGAGGGGGGGGGGGGGCACCCTGAAGCCCTGTAGCCATCGCACAGCGACAGACGAGGAACCTCAAAAACGTCAGCCATTCACTAAAAGAGTCTGTCGACTGCAACAAATAAGAGCTGTCAAACCCAAACACTGGGAACTGCCAATCACCGGCGGTATTTATAACAGAAATGAGCACGGTCAAATATGTACACACACACACACACACACATACATACATACAGACACATACAGACACAGTCCTATTCTCCTAAATATGTACACCTCTCTCTCTGACTTACGACATGCAAGAGATGACGTGATGGAGAAGCCTTCCTGTACAGCGAGGGACCAACACGTCACTCAAGTCGTTGTAATTTCAACGATTTGGAGGACACACTTGGGAATGAGCGACGGCTGCATTCCATCAGTCGGAACATTTTACCCCTCAGGACTTCGCTTTCTCTCGCTTTTTTCTCTCAAACGGGTCTTTTGATCACGCTCTCATTCTTTCTCAAGTCTGAAAACAAACCACGGGGTGTAAATAATAGCACAAAGACGAGCGGACTGTATGCCGAGACCCGGGGGGCGGGATTTGAAAACTATCAAAAGAAAAACAAGGCAGGCGGTAAACAATAAACAAACTGGGCTTTTTGCTTTGTTTTGTGTGGAGACCGGGACGGAGAGGAGGCGTTCAGGGTGAATTCATAAAACACACACACACAAACAAAAACACACACACACACAAACGTAAGTCGTCAGGAGGACCCACATCAATAAAACCACCAATATTATAGATGTCATGTAGCTCTAATATGAAAGAGTACATTAATGTTCATTTCAATTGAATGATTCGGTTGTTTTCGTGAAATTTAAATTCATATTTCATAAAGGCAACAATTTACGCATTAATTTTAGCCAACTATTTTAACTGTACATTTCTTACTTTTAGCCATCGATTTGAACAATATACAATACTTTTAGCTGACAATATCAAAGTTATATCCATTACTTTTTGCTAAATATTTGAACAGTTAATCCATTACATTCAGCTAAATGTTTTACTTTTAGCGAGATAATTCAACAATATGTCTATTACTTTAAGTCATCTACATTAACAATATTCCCACGAGCTAAAAATAATAAAGATATATTCATTACTTCTCTGCTCACTTGCCAAATGGTTTCCATGAACTCTCAATTGCAACACGTGATGTTAATAAGTCTCAATCAGATGGTTATTATAAACTAGTTCTTTGGACTCACAGACATTGATTGCTTCTGTCACACACACACACACACACACACACACACACACACACACACACACACACACACACACACACACACACACACACACACACACACACACACACACACACACACACACACACACACACACACAATACTGTGTCACAATCACTGTCTTCTCCCCTCTCCCAAGATGCATCATCCTCTCCGGATTCATTCCTGTTCTTTATCTCTGGAACATTGGCCTTCCTGCACTAAGTGACGCCTTGTTATGAACAGCAGCCATCAGTGAGCTGTCCGCCCGGCGCCCGGCGGCGGACCGACGTTCATGAAGAGGAGTCGGCTCCGCCTGCAGCCTCCCCGCCTCTCAGCATCCCCGCATGAATACAGAGAACCAATTAGAGGAGGAACAGGGCATACGTCTACATGCTCAGAGACCAACACAAACACACACCTGAACAGATACAGCAGACGGATGGATGGAGGAAGAGAGGGAAGAAGAGGGGAGGCGAGATGAGAGTTCCTGTAATAGATGAGCGACTGTAAATAAGATCTTTTGAGGAACACTTGAGACGTGCAGCTTTTGGTACCGGCCACCTTGCATAACCTCTGATTTTAAATGTTGTTGAAACCACAGTTATGACACGTTTATTTACATAATTTCTAATAATTCTGAAGCCAGCGAGCCGCCATGTTGGGTCAAGAAAGTGAGATGTTGTTCCAACAGTAAATCACGGGGTCTTACGCTGGGTTCGAGATGCTACGATATTATTTTCTTTAAACACGTCAACAGACATCGACAGTTGATACGGAAAGAAATTGCAGCGGCAGCCAATAGTCCAACAGACCGCAAATCTAAATAATAATAACAAACATTTTAAGAAAAAAGGTCCTCTGAATAATTCAGTGATCGGGCCCTAATAATAGTAATAACAACTTTACATTATCATTATACAGGACTGTCTCAGAAAATTAGAATATTGTGATAAAGTTCTTTATTTTCTGTAATGCAATTAAAAAAACAAAAATGTCATGCATTCTGGATTCATTACAAATCAACTGAAATATTGCAAGCCTTTTATTCTTTTAATATTGCTGATTATGGCTTACAGCTTAAGAAAACTCAAATATCCTATCTCTAAATATTAGAATATCATGAAAAAGTATACTAGTAGGGTATTAAACAAATCACTTGAATCGTCTAATTAACTCGAAACACCTGGAAACACATTTTCAAATGTTTGATTTTGTTTTGCTGTTATAAATCTTTTTTTTAACTTGGTCTGAGGAAATATTCAAATTTTATGAGATAGGATTTTAGAGTTTTCTTAAGCTGTAAGCCATAATCAGCTATATTAAAAGAATAAAAGGCTTGCAATATTTCAGTTGATTTGTAATGAATCCAGAATGCATGACATTTTTGTTTTTTTAATTGCATTACAGAAAATAAAGAACTTTATCACAATATTCTAATTTTCTGAGACAGTCCTGTATATAATATGGTTAAAGTCAGTGATGAACCAACTTCCTTTTTTTTGAGTCGTGTGCTCTTCTGAGCTTTGAGTCTGTTCCATGATTCTGTTCCTAAGTCTGCTCCGTGAGTCTGTTCCATGAGTCTGTTCCATGATTCTGTTCCATGAGTCTGTTCCGTGATTCTGTTCCGTGATTCTGTTCCGTGAATCTGTTCCGTGAGTCTGTTCCATGAGTCTGTTCCATGAGTCTGTTCCGTGAGTCTGTTCCTTCCTCTATCTGGTTGTCACGATCCTAAAATTAAAACTTCTATACAATACCTGTCATAAATATCATGATACCCGATACCAGAATTCAATACAATACCATAAATACGACACTGGTATATTTATCTACAGTAGTAATAAAGTAAAAAATGTAAAGCCGAAGACGATCTCAAAAGCTCCGCAACTTAACGGCCCTCGCTGTGAGAGCTGCGCGGCGCATTGCGTGCAGACAGCATCACTTCATCTTATAAACGCCCCCCCCCCCCTACCCCAAAACAAAAACTCTTTAGATCTACACTGTTCACGTGGACGACCTAATTTGATTTCAAAACGGCTAATTTCGCCGAAAGGTGACAAGTTTGCAGGAATGTACAGCAGCAGCAGCAGGAGGACCACGGGACCGGCCCGAAGACACGAGACGGAAACGGGGCCGAGGACATTCACGCGGGTCCCTGACTGTAGGCGGAAACCCATTGAGTAAGTCATCTTCAAGTCGGTTGTGCTGGAGACGCAGCGCCTTAACTCGAGGCATTAAAAACACACCGGGTGCAGCAGACTCTCACACAACAAGGATGAGGCTCGACATGAGCAGGAGGAGGCTGCTAACCAAATAACATCCTCGGTGGTGGGCCGAATGGGACGATGGCTATTTTGCCTTTTGGTTTTGTCTCACGCGGCTGAAAACACCTGTTGGAGAGTGTGCGCCTGTTCGTTATTTGTGTGTGTGTGTGTGTGTGTGTGTTTGACCATCCGCCTCCACAATTAGCATCCACCACATCCTGTGTTGTGGTCGGGCATAATGGGAACACAACTAGGCGTACCGCTCTCTCATCCGCCTCTTACATCTTCCCATGCGATACGACACAGTTCAACACCGACACCAGTGACACATCTTACATAAAGAGGATGATGATGACCAGTATGTGAGGAATTCACCGCTATATTACTCAGTCAGAGGAGACACGAGGACCAGGAGAATACATATTTGCCCTTTCATACAGAAGCCTCCTTTCTGGAGAGGTCAGGACGTAATGGAGCTGCCAGGTGTGAAGTCATGTGACATCTGTCACGCAGGACTGCGGTCGGCCACGCAGGAGTTCTGCTGCGTGTTCAAGGCGAGAGACTGTTTACCAAAACACGCCACCGAGCCACACTCGACGACGAAGGAACTCGGTTATTATTGGTCCTCGGGCAATGTACAGTCCTTTCTGCAGGAGCCGCTTAGGTCATGCACATTTGCAAAAGGTTTTCATTTCAGATTCCTCCAGTGTTTGTTTAGGTCGTTAGGGCAGGCAGATTGTTTCATACGGTTATAATTGGACTTTGGAGTAATTAAAAAATATCCGTGGAGGTGTGAAGAACCTTTAACCCTGTAGAGTAACGCTTCATCGGGCTCATTACAGGGTACAATGGGCAAGAATACGTCAACAAAAACGTCCGTTTACTACCGAGTGATGGGGAGTGCACAAAAATGAAGAAAAAGAAGACAGTTCAAAGAATATATTTTGTATTGCTGTGATGACAGACAGACAGACAGAGAGAGATAGATAAATAGATAAATAGAGAGATAGATAGATAGATAAATAGAGATAGAGATAAATAGAGAGATAGATAGATAAATTGATAAATTGATAGAGAGATAGATAGATAAATAGAGAGATAGATAAATAGATAAATAGAGAGATAGCTAGATAGATAGATAAATAGATAAATAGAGAGATAGATAGATAAATAGATAAATAGAGAGATAGATAGATAGATAAATAGAGAGATAGATAGATAGAGAGATAGATAGATAGCTAAATAGATAAATAGAGAGAGAGATAGATAGATAGATAGATAGATAGAAAGAGAGATAGATAGATAAATAGAGAGATAGATAGATAGATAAATAGAGAGATAGATAAATAGAGAGATAGATAGATAGAGAGATAGATAGATAGCTAAATAGATAAATAGAGAGAGATAGATAGATAAATAGAGAGATAGATAAATAGATAAATAGAGAGATAGCTAGATAGATAAATAGATAAATAGAGAGATAGATAGATAAATAGAGAGATAGATAGATAGATAAATAGAGAGATAGATAGATAGAGAGATAGATAAATAGAGAGATAGATAGATAAATAGAGAGATAGATAGATAGCTAAATAGATAAATAG
The DNA here is from genome assembly GCF_029220125.1 of Pseudoliparis swirei. Classification (NCBI taxonomy): domain Eukaryota; kingdom Metazoa; phylum Chordata; class Actinopteri; order Perciformes; family Liparidae; genus Pseudoliparis; species Pseudoliparis swirei. The sequence goes on along the minus strand of NC_079394.1, from coordinate 25,355,527 downwards.
AGAGAGAGATAGATAGATAGAGAGATAAATAGATAGATAGAAAGAGAGATAGATAGATAAATAGAGAGATATATAGATAGATAGATAGATAAATAGATAAATAGAGAGATATATAGAAAGATAGATAGATAAATAGAGATAGATAGATAAATAGAGAGATAGATAGATAGATAGAGAGATAGATAGATAAATAGCTAAATAGAGAGATAGATAGATAGATACATAGAGAGATAGATAGATAGATAAATAGAGATAGATAGATAGATAGAGCGATAGATAGATAGATAGAGAGATAGATAGATAGATAAATAGATAAATAGATAGATAGAGAGATAGATAGATAAATAGATAGATAGATAGATAGAGAGATAGATAGATAAATAGAAAGATAGATGGAAAGATAGAGGGACTGAGTCTGAGACAACCGAATGGCCTCTGCCGGTGGGTGGGTGGTGGGTCATTCGTCAGGTTGTTAGTTTCTCCATTTAATGAAATAATAGAATAATAAAGAATCTCTCTGTCCCCTCCAACACAGAGAGCGGTTGTTTCTGTGTGGAGTGTCCTCTTTCAGCCACCCCACCCCACACAGCAACACCCCCACCCACAAACCCCCACCCCGAAGACACAGGCACAAGCACACTCTTTTCCGCTTTGTTTTCGTCCTTTTCCTTTTCACACACAAACACACACACACACACACACACACACACACACACACAGAGCAGACCATCTCTAGGTGGGCATGGGGTGGGATTTTCACACGGCTCGCTCCCCGGAGCCCATTCAGTACAGTACGCAGCATGGCAGCAGGACACGCTCACAAAGCTGGGATTGTCCGCACCCAGTGGGCCACTCACTGGACTAGAATGACGGAAACACACTGAGGCAGATGCAGATAGACACACACACACAGAGCCTTATTCCTGAGTAACAAAGGGCTGTGCCGAGAGAAGTAAATACCTAAGAGACTGAGGAGCGGTAAACCTCGACGCGGGACCGCGGAGGCAAACCAGCGTTTGGACTCACCTGACTCGGTTGCCATCAGAAGCGTAGCGGTGCCGACGGGAGACTTCCATCAACAATGCAGTCGAGCTGTTGCTCTCATAAATGCACTTTGATGCAAGTTCCACTGTTCCGCCAGGATGGCCCCCTGCTGTGTTTGGCCGTTAATTCATAAATAATAGCCGAGGCCAACATTCAGGGACTTTACAGAAATAAACCTTTGAATGGCGCTCGCTGTTCTCTCAACATCACATCCTGTCCTGCTTATTTGATCGAGCAGTAATACAAACATCCATCTCTCGCTCTTTCTTTCTTAAACGTGCGTTGTCTCGCGACGGATTCCCACCGCGCTGGAGGGAACGTGGCCATTGCAGAAATAGTCCAGAGAGGCCCATGAGTTACTCTTCTAGTTCAATCTGTAAGGGTGTTGTGTGCTCCATGTCCTCTGAATATGAGCACACGCTGCTCTTTTCAAGAGTTTCGTTGGTGCAGCGTGTTGTAAGATGATTTTTTTCTCGACCCCGGTGCATCAAAGGTCTCTCTCTCTCTCTTTCTCATCCACTCCCCGTCTTCCTCCTCTCTCTCTTTCAAGTCCTCTGTCAGCCAACACCAGTGGGTCCGTCTTTAAACACACGGCTTGTGACGGTTACGTTCTCTCCTGCCCTCGCAGCTCTGCACCAAACTACACTCACAACTACGGGTGGAAGACGGCGGATTTGGCCTTTGAAGTCAAAACCCACGATGGACGTTCATCGGACACTTCATCGGCTGCGATGAGAAAGAACAAGAGCTACATCCAGGATATCTTTCGCCAAAGCGAATAAATATTAACAAGAGCTGAGCTCCAGAGACTCTTAACCCTCCTGTTACCTTCACATTTACTAACATATTTTACCCTCGGGGTAAATTTGACCCCAGCAATTAAAACCTCCAGAAAATTATTAGAATTAATATTGTTTCCCAAGTTTAAGTGTGAGGTACTTTATGTTTGTTTGTTGACTACCTAAATAGCCCTTTAAATATATATAAAAAGTTGATATTTCTTATATGTTTGACACAGTGAAAAACAGCCTGGGGTCAAATTGACCCGAAAGAACACCGACGTTAAACATTGAATGGGGTCAAATTGACCCTAAAGGTAACAGGAGGGTTAAGCAATCGTTTCAGATTTTCCTCATCTTCTGGCTGGTTTTGTGGATTTGGTGATAAACGTGTGGAAGTGATGCTCGTTACCCAGAGAGGCTCCAAGCAGACGCACGTTTCTACAACGGTGGAATGCCTCATGCGGTGCAATGTAAACAGGACTTTTATTAGGGGCAGATATTCAGGAAAGAAATGTGTCATCGGAGATCGTCATTAATGCTTTCGAGTCGCAGATCCCTGATAGCGCGACATTGTGAACAGCAAATCTGCAAGACGGGCGCTAGTTCATGTCAGTTGTGAGCAGCACAGTTCTGCTCGGCTAAACAACGGATGTGGAGAGCAATTTAGTTTGGGGGGGACTTTAAAAAATCTTTCATATTATGTATTCAGGGAGGGCAGTTAGTGACATTGTGGGCCCAACGGTAGCACTGACAACTTCACAGAGCAGTAGCGGGGAGGCGGGGCTTAGCAACGGGTCTATAAAAAGATGCAAAATAACGGCATATATACTCAAAACATTTATGCTTTGAAAGAATATACATGATTTCGGCGATAACACACTTTTTCGATGAAATAGTCAACGGAACAAAATCAGAGCCGATTATGACTAGACCTTCCGAAATTGTTGCGCAATGACCTAAAAGCAGCTGTGGCTCGTGGGTCCGTTGATTAGACGCCAACATAAACACAAACTAAAAGAGACATCCGTTTGGGAAGCGATGATGTCTCGTGTTTCCAATGGATATTAAAGAAAGGCACGCTAAATAAACCTTCAAAGCCGGCAGAAAACAGTTCCTCATTGTTTTTCAGGACTCGCGTCAAGCTGAAGCTAAATCTGGTTCCCATCTTGCGGCGCCGCGTGCACGTGCGGCGCTCCAGAGAGGCGGCTCCGCGAGTTGCACGGCGATGACTGGGACCGCCGCACCGCCGCCACATCCTCCGTGCTAGCCTCTCGCTGCTTAGCGGACGCGACTTTAATGGAAAACACGTGCGCGCACACATGCACACACGCGGACTTCACGGGGGGTTCCGAGGCTTCGGAGGGCCTTTTTTGTTTGCGGCGCCTCTGACACGGCTGAACCTCCATGACACATGGTCTTTGTGAGCGAGTCTTCTCCTCGCTCTCCGTGCCTCGGACTTCTCTCCCGTGAGGTGCAGCCGCACATCATTATTCAACCGCATTGGGAATCGCTCCCTCGCTTCTCAATATGACAGCTCCTCGAGCCCCCTCTCTGCCGACTGTGGTCAGCGGGGAGGAGAAACGGGGTCTGGTTCCGATTGGGCCCGTCTGCAATGCGTCATCCGCCATGTGCTGCGGCTGACGGTTTCTCCGTGGCATGACGGGCCTATGAGCCTCAACCAATATCAGAGGAATAAGTGCCTCTCCCATTTGGTTTTGATGCATTGCCACCGCCTCGTGTCAGCGAGTGCTTACGGCCCCCGAGGATTACGACAGAAATCGATCATTCTTCGGGACTTGTTATCCGTTTGGGTCGGTCGCATCGTCACGGTCCTTTTTCTCCACTCATAACCGTTAGCTACAGCTTCCTGTCTCCGCCGGGTTGCATTGCAGATCACGCCACGCTTTGTACCGAACAGCGAGTACATTTCTAACTTGAACGGGCACTCGGTAGAGCGCATACCTTCGCATATCACAAGATTGGGCATTGAATTATGAACATTTTGGCATTAGTTGCATGCCAATTGGATAAAAATGTACCGCACTATGGTAAAAAGAAGATGTTGACCTTTTCATGACCTTGACCTTTGACCCGATCAATCCCAAAATCTAATCAAATGGTCCCAGGTTAATAACCAATCATCCCACCAAATTGCATGCGATTCAAGAAGATGTTGACCTTTTTCATGACCTTGACCTTGACCTTTGACCCGATTGATCCCAAAATCTAATCAAATGGTCCCCGGATAATAACCAAACATCCCACCAAATTTAATGCGATTCGGTTTAATACTTTTTGACTTATGCGAATAACACGCAGGCACGCATACAAATACACGCCGATCAAAACATAACCTTCCGCATTTTCAATGCGAAGGTAATAAAAGGAATCTGGGGCATGTTACTCATGTCTTGGAGTTGATAGTTGGCATCACCAAACAACTGTGTGTCTAATACATCTTCATTCGGCCCATTTTAATTACAATCCCGACACAAGATCCCAAAAGGAACTCACCTGTTTGAAGCCCCGCACCTGACACATGAATGATAACCACTCATAACAAAAAGGGAAGTCATGCAGAGGTCATTTTCGGGTTTCTGATTAAACTCTCCATATGGGGTAGTGGAGGGTAGCCCCGCAGGCCATTAAGCTTTGCCGACATCAAACCGGTCCTCAAGCCACAGAAGCTTGACAGTATTAATCGGACAAACTGGCCAGGTTTCATGACTATTTCATTTATGTATGAAAACTTGGAAGAAGAAAAAAAACCTTCCAGAGAGTCGATGAATCCAAGCACACTTAAGAGACTCATCGGAGACGAGGCCCGGGCATCTTTTCAGAATCTGAAGAGGAATCCCGAGGTTTCAGCCCCTGTGGTGAATTTATGTAATGTGAACAGCACAGTGCAAGATAAATATAATATATATATAAATATTGATACACATCTCCCCCTGCAAACCTCCCACTCATATCACAGACATTTCCACTTTACTCTTCTTCACTCGTTCGTGCCGTTTTATCACTGAGGCACAAAGACACGTGCTTTGACAGGAAGTTGCTCTCGATAAGAAAGTCGGCTCAACGCCGTCTTAACGCCGGCGTGGGCTCCTCTCCCAGCATCGGGTCGTTTCACTGGAGAAAAATCACGAATAAAGAGTATACGAACATGGTATCGCAGCATTGAATACTAGACAAAGAGACAAAGATGGAGTGAGGAGGTGGAGGAGGAGGAGGAGGAGGAGGAAGAAACAAGACAAAGAGAAGCGCCTAAAGACGAGCCATTTTGAGAGTGTAGCGAGCGAGAGGCGTTAATCCGTTTCATCGTTATCATACGTGGTCTGTGGGAGTGGCAGGGGCTGGGCTGGCCTAGATACATGCTAAATGAATAAAGCCATACTATCCTGTGATAGGAAGGAGTCTTTGAGCTCCGAGATAGATAGATAGATATATATATATATACTTTATTAATCCCCAAGGGGAAATCTGTCGTAGCAGTAGCAGCACCAATAAACCAAACACACATGAATTTAAAAAAAATTAAAAAAAACAGGGATGAAAGATATAGAAGTATACAAAGCAAAATATAAAATAAAATATATATGTATATATACAACATATATGCATACACAATACTAATGACAATTAAACTAAATATAAAAACACCAAATATAGACAGTGTGCAAAATGCAAAGTGTGTGTATGTGTGTAGTGCAAATGAAATAAATGAAATGTGTGAAGTGCAGATCAACATAGTGTGCAGCATCTGCTCCCACTTTTAATCTGGTTCGGGTGTTCCTCTAATTCCAGCCGAGCATTATCGTCATCGGCAGGCGTCATGGGGAAGCGGGCCGCACTAATTTACTGGAAAATAATGTCAATAATCCCTCGTTAATTGAATTGTCTCCGTCTGCGTAGTTCCCTCCGTCAGAGACTTCGAGGAACACAAAGCAGCACCTGAGAACAAACTGCACTCCGGTATTTCATTTTGAATAATAAAGCAGCCGAGGTTCGATTCCCGGCTCCCCGCCTCCGACGATCTGTCCTGCGTGGCCTATTGAGCTGAACCAACATGGCGCCCCTGAGAACGCCCGGGCCTCGGAGTGTGCAAAGCCTCTCCCCCGCGCTCATCATTACCGTGTTTGTTTATCTCGTCGCTCCCTCCGAGGAACACCCAGCCTTGTTAAGGAAGGAGAAGAAAGCTTGAAAAGGAAATAGCGGCATACGTTTCGGTTCGGTCCCAAGACAACGCCGCCGCGCTATTTCCATAATGGTAGCGTAACAGGAGCGAGCCGGCCGGGCGAGGGGCACGGCGCCCTCATTAAGGCCGCCGCTCAGGAACAGATTAGCGCTTCATTAACATACAGAGAGAAGCAGGAGGGGAAATTACCCGCTCTCCATTTCACAGTCTAAAAGGCAGGCGGAGATAAGTGGAGGGGAAAGATGGACTCAATTTGAGGAAAAGATAAAAATCGATGTACGGTATAAAATGTGCCATTAAGGCGTCCCGAGTGTCTCTGGCCGAGAATGTGCGAGACGGAGTCGCTCTGCACCTGGATTTCTGTCTGCCTTTGTCAACCTCTCTTTTCACAACCTCGGTCCTTCGCGCTTCTCAGCTATTCTCATTATGTTCTATTAATATGTTTTACTCATTATATCGGGCTAAAAAGGAAAGAATCTCTGCATGCATGCACGTGTGTATGTGTGTGTGTGTGTGTGTAATAAGGACATCTTATTCATACAATTCAGAATATATATATATATATATACCATCCATCCATTCTCATCCACTTAATCGGGGGTCGGGTCGCGGGGGCAGCCGACCCACCAGGCTGAGCAGACTTCCCTCTCACCTGTAACATTATCCAGCTCATTCTGAGGGATCCTAAGGCGTTCCCAGGCCAGCCGGGAGAAATAATCTCTCCAGCGTGTCCTGGGTCTTCCCCGGGGTCTCCTCCCAGTTGGACGTGCCTGGAAAACCTCCAAAGGGAGGCGTCCGAATCAGATGCCCGACCCACCTCAGCCGACTCCTTTCGACGGGAAGGAGAAGCGGCTCGACTCCAAGCTCCCTCCTGATGTCCGAGCTCCGCACCCTCTCTCTCTAAGGCCGAGCCCGGCCACCCGACGGAGGAAACTCGTTTTGGCCGCTTGTATCCGAGACCTTGTTCTTTCGGTCGCGACCCAAAATTCGGCACCATAGGTGAGGGTTGAGGGTCGGTGAGAGCTTTGCAGCCGCACCGATCCGCCTGTCGATCTCCCGCTCCATCTCACCCCAACTCGTCAACAAGACCCCGAAATACTTGAACTCCATTGCTTGGGGCAGACGCTCTGTCCCCACCCGGAGGGAGCAATCCACAGGTTGTCTTTAGAACGCCGAGACAAAACGCCCCAGTGAATGCCAGAGGTCACGGTCCGAGGATACTGTTAGGTTGTAATAGTTTATTTTGATAACATCTGCAGAGGTCTTATGTTTTAAATTAATACATATAGAAAGATATTATAATAGAAAATATTAGGGAGAATATTGATATTGTTATTAATGTATTATGAAGCATAGGGGTAATGTTTACTCTATGCAAATGTAAATGGCAAGAATTAATGTATGTTGCATGAGAGTGACTGTGTGTTAGTATTATAGATTGACTAGGCCGGTTTAATTCCATCAAGTGACTTACAATAATAAGGGACTTTTATTGTGAAAGTGACTTTAATGCGGACAATAACAAGACGGGACTCTTATTGTGAACATACTTGTTTAGCGACTTGACCGGAAGTGACGTTTTGACCGGGGCCAGTGATTTGGAGTCTAAAACTCTGTGGATTCGAGAAATCGGGTCTCTTCTACAGGTATCCCCGAGGCCGCAAGGCTGAGGGGGCGGAGGCGCCGGGAGCCGAGGAAGAGCGCCTTGAATGTTTGTTTTACACTTCCTGCCATTAAATGTTGATAACTTAATTCACGCGCGTCCGGAAGCCTGTTTTCCATCATCTGCGAAGTGCCCAGTTTCAGAACTACTTTACAATACCGACAGGACCACATGATCAGCAAACAGCAGAGAGGCGATCCCGAGAACCCCAAAACTGACCTCCTCTACCCCCCCGGCTGCGGTGAGATATCCTGTCTGCGAAAATCCCCAAACAGGACCGGTGATAAAGGGCAGCCTCTGAGAAGTGGAGCATGCGGTCCGAAGCACGCAGCGGGCCTTCACCGGCCTCGGCTCCCTGACGGAGGAGGCTTGCCGCTGGATGCCGGACACACCGACGTGACGACCAAGGTCGTCTCCACTTCCCTGCAGTCGACTGGCGATGAGAGGTTCTCAAGACTGGTCCAGAGCAACCTTTATTATCCAACACAGGGAAAGTCATTTGGTCCACGAGGATGAGTTCAAGGTAAACAATCAATTAAAACGACGGCTTGACGTACACAATATGACGGCAGCATACTCAAAACACAACACATTTGATCACGCCTGTCCGGTCAGCAAAACGTCGCACCAATTGTGACAGAGCCCAACATGCGAGCGCTCAGAGCCTCGTCCCGTTTGTAGCTCAGCGTAAATAAGCGTCGCTCTTATTTCAGAACTTTTTTTATATATATATATACACGCTGGCCTCAGCGTAGTAATTTAAGTCCCTGTACCACCTGCATCCACACAGCCAGACTCCTCTCCTCCTAATGAGCCCGGTGCTCAAAGGGGAAGACGCCCCAGTAGGACAGCGCGGTGAACAATGGAGTGACTTAAAGAAACAAATTTTTAACATTAAGCTCTTTAAACTGCAGCAAGAATGCACTTCAGACGACGGCTTGATGTCCATTTAACTCGCTGAAAAAATGCTGGCTGTTATGCAATCGCTGCAGCTCCCATTCAAAAGTCAGAGATCAAGAAGCAGGTTCTGGAGAGCAGGAGAGATTCATTTGCAGCGGCGAATGAGTACAACAAAATGAGAAGAAAAAGAAAAGGACCAACGTGGCTTTTCAGAGAAACTGTGACGAGGAGTGATTCTTTAAGCTCATCCTCCAAGTGCGAGTGGACATTGGGGGCAACACATTGCCGTCAGCCCGCCCTTCAGCTCTTCATGTCCTCACCAATAAGTCAGAACTTCCACTCGCGTGCTTTTTAACCTTTAGATTTATTGGGCCTAATTAGTGAAACGACATGACATAAGAAGGCATGTATATACGAATAGCCACAACTTAACTCCTCGAAGTGTCTCATTAAATAGCAACGCTACCTGCAGCAGGACACTTCCATAAGGGAGACATGAACTTCTCTCACCTCTAACTTTATGTTGCGACTCCGTCACACGTTGTGTCTCAATGTCTCCGACCCCCGCTTCACTAAATATTGTAACCTTTGTGAGATGTTTAATTGGGGAGGGACCTGCCATCGCACTCTGCCCGATTAGCATGAAACATTGGGGAGATTTAAATCCCTTAAAGCTGCATCCTGAATGAGCCAAAAGAACGAAATCTAACGACTTTGAATCTAATTAGTGAAACAGAATGCAACAGGAATCTGATGGATAAAAGCCTAAACGTGAACTCACTTTCTCTCGTCTGCCCCCCCCCCCCCCCCCCTGCTTGTATTAAATGACATAGTTACCCACCGATAGTCATACAACACATTGTCCCCGTTCCCCCTCGGCATGCCACTGACACCGTGTCCGTCTTTTCCCTGGGCTCTGGGGCGAAGCCGATTATCTAAAGGTTGGCGGTTATTATTACCTGCACAGTCTGAGCTGACTTTGGCCAGGAGGCATTCAGACTGAACAATGTGCTCGAGGCTAATGAGCTGTGCTTCGTTCGATAAAGAAAGGGATGGGAGTCCAACCTCTGTGAACTCCAGCTCACCGAAGCCACGTTAACCTTACCTCGACACTGGAACATCTCTGGAGTCACTATTTTGTCTTTCTTTTGCCCCCCCCCCCAGTAATGCATCCCTTGACGGAGGTTTTTACTTCAAAGGTGAAACAGCTAAGCGTTACTGGATCGAGAGCTGTGCTCGAGCCCTCGGCTATCGGGTTTCCTTCTGCGAGGCGATGACGAGTTTAAAAAGGACTCTGCCGTGTACAAAGACCATCAAAGAACACATTCACTCATCTCGCATGTTATTTACACTATTTGAAAGTGAAATGGAATAAAAAAGTAAATAATATAAGAGAACGATTTGGAGAGTGCTGCTATACGCTGCCCTCGTTTCCCTCCGAGGCATTTAAAATGCAATAAACTGTGAAATTGCCAAATCCTTTAAGCTAAAACCTCGCCCCCAAAAAACTGCTATCATATCCATCCAGAATGTTGAATCATATATTCATTCATTATCATTTATTCCTTTTTTTAATAATTACAATTTGAATTGTTGGTTTTGCTATTTATTTTTTAAACAAAATAAATTTGCATTAATTTGGATTTGAAATAATTTGTTACAATTCTGAGCAGATCTGAGGCGGGAATAACTTTTCTACTTTTAAATAATGACGCAAAAGCCTCAAACTTGATCAATACACTAAACCTACCAACCACAACCGATCAAAAGAGTCATTTACATCGCTATAATATATAACATGCATATAACACGAGTCGTACTATAAAGTGTGACCGTCTCCGCTCGTATCTTTGGGATGACTCATTAACTACTGCTCTGGTATACAGCGCCGCCCTCCCACCGTGGAACACCTGTACGGCTCAGTCTGGCGGCATGGCTGTGCAGACGGGATGAAATAATAATTGAACCGCACAGACAGGATCATTACGGGCGGTGGGGACATTGAATTACAGCGGAATGAGCTCAGCCTGTGCAGTCACATGTGAAACAATCGCCTCTCATTAGCCTGCTGTACGTCTCGGGTGTCACAGTCAGCCACGGAGCTGTAAATTGGAATGGAAGCAAGAAACCACGATGCCGTGATGTTAAAGGTGCAGCCGGACATTTGGTTTGTAGAGGGAGTGTTGAACTCTTCCTTGACCAATGGATTTCCATGACCTTTCCATGACCTTTCCATGACTTTAAACCAAGATTTCCATGACCAAACATTTTGTGAAATCTCGGTGTATACACGAGAATACCTTAAATCCGTGGTTCTCAACCTTTGTTCAGTAATGTACCCCCTAAATAGCACAACACTATTTTTTTTTTTTTTAAAGATGTAAAACACAGCGTTGTGCCATCATTTAATACAGAATATATAAAATGAAGTTTATTTACTTACACCTATATTTGATAGACTATTTATTAAATAACTAAAGGATTTTTGAAAGGATGCTAATTTGAAATGATATAAAAAAATATCACGTCCCCCTCGGAGTGTCTTCACGTCCCCCCAGGGGTACACGTACCCCCATTTGAGAACCACTGCCTTAAATGACACAAATGAATGAGAGACAATAGTTTGATTAAAAGAATAAATATTTTTATAAATGTTTATTCTTTTCGTTAAACTGCGTAAATTAACACATTTCCATGACCTTTCCAAAACTTTCGGAGCTTCTCCAACCATTTTTAAATTCCATGACTTTTCCAGGTTTTCCATGACCGTATATGAACCCTGCACATAAAAACCCAAACTGTCACTTTTACCTTCCTGTTTGTGAATTAATTAAACCAATTGAGATTCCGCATGTTCATTTGTAGGCATGTGGTTGGTTGTTTTACTTTGGAATCACGCTCGCCGGCCCCCCTGCATCCGGCCTTTATGCTACGCTAGGCTAACCACCTTCCAGGTATCCATCATTTCATCTCAATGATCAGCGTCAACACAATCAAAAGTCCGATGTCCGAACGAATGAAGCAAATGTTTATAACTCCAGGAACGGATGATTTAAAGCTCCGCTTTCCTCGGGTGTCGTTCTGTTTGGTGCAACGTGCCGAGGAAGATCACGAGAGTCTTCGAGACTTTGACCGTCCTACCCAGCGTCAGAGTGAACATCATTTCCATCATTCAGACTCAAACTCACATTAAGAACAGAAGCGACTCGTCTGCCACAGCAGTAGAAACTCTCTCCTGAAATAAAATCCACCATCACAGACCGAACTCATCCCGACGCAGTAGCCTAGATTCATTCTCTGTCTCTCGACTTCTCACAGAGGGGAGAAAAGACGGAGAAAAAAAACACTGATATGAAAGCTTTGATTATACTTTGTCCTTGAAGTGTGAAAATGTAAACAAAGCCAGAGTAAAGAGAAAGATAGAGGTGATGGTGGTGGTGGTGGGGGGGGGGGGGTTCAGGTGTCATCCAAATTCCACAGCTCTCCTTTAGTCTTTCATGACCAAATCAAAACATAGCCAGTGTCTCTTTGTCAACCCCTTCCCCGCCTCTCCCCCTCCCCCCGCTGCTCCATCCGTCCATCACTCCATGTTTTTCTAACCTGAGACACACACACACACACACACACACACACACCACCATCTAGCTGCTATCTCCCTTCACAGCTAAGTGGTGGCCCGCGTTAACAATGACAGTCCGGCCCATGTTACCGGCACACGAACCAGAACCTCACGCCTAATAGCTCCCGAGACTTTAAGAGTTTGAAAGCTGAACGGGTGACGCAGCCGCCGGCGGGACGGAAATACTCCTCTCGAAAAGAATGAACAGAGTTTTAAACCATTGGTGACAGAGATGAACCCTTTAAAAGGTGATGTGTGGGAAGTGGAGGAGGGGGGGTAGCCGTCTCCCTTTGAGGGCTTCTCCCATCTCCGCTGTGACTAACAGGATTGTGGGGGTTTTCTGACATAATGGCGGGGAGGGAAAACTTTGTCGGGAGCCACTGCCAAAAGGAGGAGGAGTTTTTTATTTTTTTATTTCTTATTTGTACATCCTCACCATTCGTACCCCACCTTCCTCCATTCTTCTTCCTCTTCCTCTTCTTCCTCCTACTCACGACCCAATCTCGTCACTGTGTCTCTTTCAGAGCCCGGGCGTCTTATCGAGGCTCCGCAGGTCTACAGGCGAGGCTGAGGAGAAGCTCCTGTCAACCCCTCTCTCTCTCTCTCTCTGCTATCAACCCCGTGGCAGTCACAATGAGGCTGACATGCATCCTCAAGCAAGCACACACACACACACACACACACACACCGACACACGCACACAGGTTTATCAAGCCCAAACAAAAGTCTTGCTTAGACCAGAGTCATTTTCCTCCTGGGCTTAAGCAGGAAGAAAAATTGTGCTTAGTGGACATAATTTTGGAAATGCTTTATGCAAACTGTCGGGGGGGAAGCAGACCAGTAAATAGAGACCGGGTGAAGCTTACAGCGAGCTGACCGCTTATTCTAATAAGACGCCGAACACATCTAAATCCTATGCAGCCGGTGAAAGGCAATGCAAATGAAGCGCATTATTGCCAAAGTCATTTGAAGGCGTAAATGCCGATAGCGTTGAGGTCGGCTTCCCGCTATTCTCTCTTTTTTCCTTATCTCGCTTGATGGAATGTGCTTTTTGTTCTTCGCGGTCACCGAAAACAATACGTCTCACTCCATATCGCTCGTTGACAAACGAGAGACGGCGTCACGAAACAAACAAGAAACCGGTGTACCTGCGGCGGGACGGCGAGAGAGAGGCCGAGCGTGACCGAACACGCAGCCCGTCCGGGTCTCTGTCCGCGATGCTCTCAGGCTCTGCAGGTGTGTTCCACAGAGAGACGTTCTGAATCAGACCCATTGTTTTAATTGGTGAGCCGGCAGGAATCCACACACACACACACACACACACACACACACACACACACACACACACACACACACACACACACACACACACACACACACACACACACACACACACACACACACACACACACACACACACACACACACACACACACACACACACACGTGCTTTCAGGTGAAAACATCTCTTGCAAAACCACTGACTGCAGAGAGGTCTAGCAGAAGGCTAGAGGGAAAGACCAGCCGGGGTCATCCATCTGTATCCCACAGAAAAAGAGAAAGCTAAAGTCTCCTGGCCGAGAGTTTGCCACCGACACCTCTTAATACAAACGGAACATTTGTGCTGCGCGAGGAACCCTTAAAGAGTCCGCACGCGGTTCTCTTCTCCTGGGGGGGAATCCGTCCTCTTCATCCGACCCGGCCCAGCTAATTGGAATCAGCAGCACAAAGTGACCAATCTCCGCTTCCGCGGTCAAGGGCATCAGCAGGAGGAGTCTCGATAACTAAATGCTTCCAGGGTTCGGAGGGAGAGAAAAAAAACGGCACGAAAGCCACGAGGCGGGAACGAGATCCGTCCTGCAGAAATGTTGCCGAGAAAGAACGTACAGAGGGTGCAGTTGTGCGACGCTTTTAGCTCTCTATCCAACGGGCATCTCCGCATGCTTTCTCCCCCACACCTCACAGATCATGTTCTATCTGCTTCTATGAGATAGCAGAGACTAAACATATCTTTGGGTTTACTTTCCAATGTACCCGAAAGAAGAAGAAAACTCTTCTCTTGGTGCGTTGAAGCGTGTGACATGTACCTCTGTGGACCTTTTCTTTCCCCCTCACAGCTGATTCGGGGGTGCAGGAGCATCGATACCATCCGTGCGTTTGCAGAAGGAATGCACGCTGGTGTTTGTGTGTTGCCGCTTTGTTGTGCAGCAAAAACACTTCCGTAGAGTTGTGTGTGCGACGGGGCCAAGAGCCTCCGAAGCGTCGAGGCAGAGGACGCCCACGTGAACAAGTGTGTTCTGACACCCGTACGAGACTCGGAACAATGAGGAGGATTTCTCGACACCCACCACCGCTGGCGTGTTCTGGCCTATCTGACAAGCCGTCATCTTTTGAACGGCATTGTTCCCGCTGTGCTGCTGCACGGAAACAAATGGAGCGAACAAAACTGTCTGTGCGGGAGAACGGCACACAGACGGTGAAAAAAAACAACTCGCAATTGTCACACACACAATGTGCCGAGTCTTCCGACACCGGCGTTACTCGTAAGACGCCGGCGTGGTCACTGTGACGTCGCCCTTTGGTTTGTGGTAACCCCGAGTTTGGCATTGTGCCCATCGACATCTGGGTTTTTTTTGCCGTTCGACGTCTTGTTTTTTTTCGCCGCAGCGATTCGGGGTCTTTCGGGCGTCTGCTTTTATGGTTTTTGGGCGTCGCCATCTTGGTTTTTTGATCGACGCCATCTTGGTTTTGGGCAAACGGGAGTAAGAGAGGGTGGAGCTAAGCACTAAATGCTGAAAAAAGACATTTTTAAATGACCAAAATCTCACAATTCTACTTTTATGAACTTAAAACACACTGTGAAAGATTTAAAGTTGCAGACCGGTCAACTGTCAATCACAAGGTTTCCATAACCAAAAGTTTATCCTGCTTCACGGTAGATTTGACTCTCAATGAGTCCAACATGTACTTGAAGCTGATTATTGAGACTATGAACCAATGTTTACAATGTTTACTGAGATAAACCAAGCAAGATGTCATTTCCTCATAGACTGTCATACAATATGAGGAATCGCCTGGTGAACATGTGGAATTCAAGACACTCAGGTTTTCAAGAAAACATCATGGTTGGGCGTCAAATAGCTACGTGAACAAAGTGAAACCTCGCAAAAAAATAGCTTAGCATCACAATAACTTCAAAATAACTTACGACACAGACGCCGATCACGTGGTCGACCCCTCTGTTGACCACGGGGATGTTATACAATGTCATCTTTAGGGCATTTACCTTCAGCGCTTATCCATCGTGCTTCTTTCTGCAACAAGAGGAGTCGCCCTCTGCTGGCCATTAGCGAGAGTGCCGTTCCAAGGCTCGCATTGGCTAAACTTTCAGGACCTGGAGGTTGCCGCCTGGTTACTTCGCACGGCAGCTGGATTCTCGCGATGTCGAGAAACACGGGGTCACATTTCACGTCGAAATCCATCGCGCCAGGCTTCAAGTAACGCGTCTGTGACGGGTAAGTCAGAGCAGGCTTTTCTTGATGGATGTTTTCCCTCTTGCTTTCTTTGTCGGAGTTTGATTGACAGATGATTCGTCCAATTACCTGCAAAGTGTATCCTCTTCTTTTTTTAAGCGCCTGAACACTTTCCAAAGATTGCTTCTCAGATGTTTCTGTGTAACAATCCATCGGGCACGTCAGTGCTCGTCGTATTACTCTTTTAAAGCTGAACGCCTCATCAGCATCGTCAGGTATCTTAGACGGCAGTCCTCCCCCATTCACATGTCCTCTAGTGTGCCAGCGTCAGTTTTATTCGTCTGTCGACACTGCCTGACTGGAACTGAAAATGAACGCAACTTTCGAGCTGCTGAACCGCCGCCAAGTCACAGCTGGGAGCAGCTCGCAAGGCTTTCATTTGGTTTAGAATGTGGGAATGAATTCAGATCACAAGGGGAACGATGGGATACAGCTGTCTGTGTGTGTGTGTGTGTGTGTGTGTGTGTGTGTGTAGCATCATTAGTGGAAGGTCAGTGTGACACTAACAATACTACTTCATAAATAATGTAAAGCGCTACAAGAATTAGACTTTGTAATTATACCTCTCCACGGTACTACGGGTGCAGTTTGCATGTAAGTGCCTGTGTGTGTGTGTGTGTGTGTGTGTGTGTATATTTATATAATCTCTAATTAGCTCCTAGAGCATACCAGAGGCTATTAAAGGGTTGCATTTGTTAAAACCGGGGATGAAGAAGGCACCGAGCGGGGCTCGAAATGCTGATCCATAATAGTTCAGTCGAGTATTTTTGGTTCGGTGCATGTGTGTGTGTGTGTGTGTGTGAGTAAAAACAATCTGTGAAAGAAAGCAAGAAAATGGTGGAGAAAAGACGAACGAGGGAGACGACATTTAGAAATATGCACGCTCACAGACTTGAACTGTATTTGTATGAGTGAACACGCAGCCGCCGGCTCATGTATATAAAGTGTGTGTCTGGCAGAGAGTGTTGCACCTGTAACCGCGTCGGTCCCCGTCAGGTCGGCCCCCGTCAGGTCGGTCCCCGTCAGGTCGGCCCTCGGTTTACCCCGCCTCTTCAAACCGGTGACTGTTCCTCAAACAGCACATGGTATTTGGCCGCTACTCTAATGACATTTAGCGCTGACCGATGGGGACGTCGCTCCAATTAGCGGGAACACTCCTCCGTATGGCAAGCGGTTCGGCAACAAAAAAATACGTCAGCTCCACCCTGCAAATTTGGAGATGAATTATTGAAAAGTTCAAAGCGGAGCACCTTAATGGGGGTGGCACATTTGGCCCGGCTGAACGGTCAGCGTGACACCGCTTGAGGAACGAGGGGAAAGGCCACCGCTATCTGAGCGAAGCCGGTCGGCCTTCACCCCCGAAGACGGCCGCAAGTTAATATATATATTTATATATATAGTGCACGTGAACGCCGAGAACGTCTTTTATCAGAATGGAAAATGGAGTCCAGGGTCCGGTTATTTGAAGTGAAAATGAATCGTCGGTTGTCCTTTGTTCAACATTCTTTGTCACAGTCACCTTTTTATGGCAACGCATCAAATAATGCATTCGGACACACAATAAGTATTTTCATACAATCGGTGACACAAGATTAGAGTTATTCCTAAAAAACAACAGAGAACAGAGTATTCTGATATATCGCGCCTGAGAAAAAAATATATATATATATATAATAATATCTGACTGCCTGAGAGAAATGCCAACTGTGGCTTCGCAGCCGACCAATCAACTGTGCATTAGGGTATCGAACACGCGGGCAAAACTCAGACCCTGAGTGCGTTTCTTGATTCTCTCTTTCATAGATCTGTTCAGCCACCAGGACATTTATTTAAATGACTTAATAAACCCAGCTGATTGAAATATAATTTCCATTTCACTTCCTTTCTTCTTTTTTGTTGTTCCATTTCAAAAAGCTCCCATCCAAGTCACTTGACAGCTGAGTGGGAGAAGAAGAAGAAACCCAGCTCCGCCTCTTTCATGTGCGAGTGTTTGAGAAGCCGAGTGTGTGCGCCGGCTGTCCCCGAGTGTCGATTGAAGCCGCCGGTGACAGAACGGTGGCGCCGGGTTCTTCTCCGTGGTGCTCCCCGGGCCCCTGACCCACCTAATTGTTTTTTTGATGTTTAAAAAAAAAGAAGAAGAAAAAAAGGCCCAACCGGCAGCGAGACGCGACCGACAGTCGGACTGATTTCACTCTCGGATTCAGCGCGTCTATTATTTACGGCCGACGAGCAGAACGTTTCTGAAATACCCTCTCCGATCTCCAGACAGGGAACCAGACGTCTGCAGAGGGGTGCTTTTAGGTGGTGATCATGTATGCAAACCCTATGCCTCCTCAGCACATACACACACACACACACACACACACACAGCCTCTGTGGTGCGTTCAAAGACATGTCAGCCAGCACACACTGACACAGCAAAGAGAATATATGACCAAACCGGGCATCAGTGTGCCTGTGTGTGCGAATGAGGGGATGTGTGCATTTGAGCAAGGGAGATGGACAGTGTGCGTTTGCGTGTGTGTGTGTGTGTGCGCATTCAGAAAAAGGGGAGATGGACAGTGTGCGTTTGCGCGTGTGTGTGTGTGTGCGCATTCAGAAAAAGACAGTTGGATTCTTGGATGTGCGCGTGCGTTCAAAGCCGTCACATCTGTCACTGCAGAAGTACAAACACCGACACAAGTTCTGTGGGAGTTTTTGCTCCAGACAAAACAGGAAGCAGTGGCGGCTGGTGAATTTTTTTTGGGGGGGGGCGCAGTTTCAATAGCACTCAACAATGAGAAGAAAAGAGGTTTTGAGTAGAATATTGTAAAAAACAAAGCTTTATTTCAAGAACACAGCGTGCTCAACACTGTCCAATAACAACTATCAACACACTGTAACTTTAACATGAGAGGTTCAGAGCAGCTTTAAGGAACATTGGGTTGGGTTTCAGAGGTTTGCAAAATAAAAGAGTTTCACCCTCACATGAAAGAGGTTCAGAGCAGAATAGAGTCAGAAAGAGATCACATGTTACATTGGGTGACAGAGTAGACCCACTACTGTAAAGACAAGTAGCCTCCTCTCTTTAAAGTTGGCAAACTTCTCAATAACTCTCTGGTTAAAGTCAATCATGTCTGTAACCAGCCTGTTTCATTATTCTTGAGGGAATGTGTCTGTTTTTCAGAACTTCTTCGTTGTGTTTCGATGCCAGTTCGGTCTCCTACTGCTCTGCATGAAGCTAACTCGCTCACAGCTGTTAGCGAGTTAGCTCCATGCTCTTAGCTAGATAACTGCGGCAAGATTCGTGTTTTACACTTGTCTGAAGCTCTGTAGATCCCTCACCCCGTTGTAGTCCAGAGAGTTTCAGTCCCAGGACTTTGGAACAACAGACAGGGGGAACAAAAAACGAATTACTCATGGAGCATTCAGCTAACCAGCTCCGGTTAGCATATCGGCTAGAGGAGAATCTCCAGGTGTAAGTCCTCCCGCGGTCAGCGCTTTGCTGCTGAATTTTTAATTCCGGATGTTCGGGTCCCAACTCTTTCAGCCTCTTCTTGTCAATATCTGACCGTCGATTGAAAGGTCTTTCGCGTAGAGATACCACAGAGTTTTCAGTCACCGACGCCATGCTAACAACAAGCTTCTGCTAGCTATGTTGCTCGCGTACCTGCGTGGAGGTGGAGGTGGAGCTCCCTGGCAGGGTTGCCAGGTCTGTGAGATAAAACCAGCCCAATATCAGAACTCAAAATATGCCCGTGCCAAACCATATACACTGCTTTTAAAGTCCAACAGCATTGCTATCATTGCCAAATGTATTGTAATATCTACAAAGTAACAACATACAGGACTGTCTCAGAAAATTAGAATATTGTGATGAAGTTCTTTATTTTCTGTAATGCAATTAAAAAAACAAAAATGTCATGCATTCTGGATTCATTACAAATCAACTGAAATATTGCAAGCCTTTTATTCTGATTTATTGCTGATTATGGCTTACAGCTTAAGAAAACTCAAATATCCTATCTCTAAATATTAGAATATCATGAAAAAGTATACTAGTAGGGTATTAAACAAATCACTTGAATTGTCTAATTAACTCGAAACACCTGCAAGGGTTTCCTGAGCCTTGACAAACACTCAGCTGTTATAAATCTTTTTTTTTACTTGGTCTGAGGAAATATTAAAATTTTATGAGATAGGATTTTAGAGTTTTCTTAAACTGTAAGCCATAATCAGCAATATTAAAAGAATAAAAGGCTTGCAATATTTCAGTTGATTTGTAATGAATCCAGAATGCATGACATTTTTGTTTTTTTAATTGCATTACAGAAAATAAAGAACTTTATCACAATATTCTAATTTTCTGAGACAGTCCTGTATGTTTAGTTTGCCAGCATTAAAAGCAGTTTTCCCTCAAGTTATTTCACCTAGGTCCTAAAATGGCCTTGTGTAATTAGATACAGTATATTATCATAAATAAAATGTGTGTACGTGCTGATCTGGAGTCAGTTTGGTAGGATTTGGGTATGAATAAATTATTTCATTTAAAATATGGATTTTTATTTAAAGATATTCATGTAATTTGCATGCAAAATAGGTCTACCCGAACCAAGGACAAAAAATTCAACCCGCGCAACACTTCAAAAGTGGCCCGATTCCGCAGGAAAACCGCGGACCTGGCAACACTGCTCTATGTTCCATACGGGTCTCTGATCTGCCGAATAATCCAATCGCGTGCGCACATTTGTGCGCCCCAAGATTCCCGGTTTCATCCGCCAATGTGAAGCCGGTCATTGCCAAAACGACTGAAATGTTGTATCGATGCCGTACACACACGTTAGACCAGCGCCTCGAAAAAGGGGAGGGGCTTCTCTCCGTGATAATGGCGATATATTATATTTTTTCACATTAACTTAAGTGGTTGTTGACAGGGGCTTACGGTCTCCCACACACATTTAGCGCGTCAACACGGTATATTTACTATTTAAATGATTTGGCATATAATGTTTTTTGACAGGATTTTTTTTTTCTTCTTCTTCTTTTTTTTTCATCTCCAAATTTTAAGAGGGGCGGCGCACTAGCGCCCCCTATGGACGAACCGCCACTGACAGGAAGAGGATCCCAAAAGTCAAACGCATAACGGACTCGAAGGCGTACGTGTTAAACTTAAATCACGCAACGACAAAAAAAAACGTGTTGACGCGGAGCCTGAAACTAAACAGGAAGGAAGCAAAATAAAATGCTGTCGCTCGAGCGCCCGCTTCCCTTAAACATGACTTTTTCCCAGCTTCCGCAAAATAGGCCAAACTTCTCACGTAGCTGAACAAACATCCCCCCCCCCCTCTCCTCCTCCCCAGCGCCGCCTTGCTTTCACATCGAGATGTCAGCTAACGTCTGAAGAGAAAGAACGCGCACCACATCAAACGAGGAGCTCTTCTTCCTTCCTACTGGCTCCTCCCCCGAGCTGTGTTTCTTCATCGCCACCCGGGCTGATCTCCACCTATCTGCTCCGGCCTCGCCATCAAGGCCAGACCAGATATCCAGTCTGGCTTTGACACAGGGGGGGGGAAGTGTGTGTGTGTGTGTGTGTGTGTATGTATGGGGGGAAGCTACCTGCTACAAATCTCTCCTTGTTTGATGAGCCTCCATCTCTCACCAGAGTGACACTGTGAGGGAACCAGAATCCCCCCCCCACACACACACACACACACATTCACACTTTCATCCCGGGCTACGGTTCCTCTTCCTGGCGCCAAATCAAACATTTATAACAACTTGCTTTTGGACTTTGGACAACAGCCTCTTCCCCTGCCCGCCTCTCTCCGTTTCCTTTCTTCTCCACGACATTCTGCCGGAGAAGAAGAAGAAGAAGAAGAGAATCGCCCCGTGAGTTCTGTCAATACGCTCTCTCACTCTCCGTCTCGCTTTACTTACGCGGTAGCGCCGCGAGCCATAACGCCCGCCTCTATTATTAGCGGCGTAATGGAGGGCTGTGTTTGCCGGGATCTGACAGGGGGATGATAACAGAAGTGCTCGCTCCTCCGTTCACCCCGCCGCTCCTCCTCTATCATTTGGGAAACAGTCGCAGTGCAGCAGCAGATCATGGGCGGCTAATGGCCGTAGAATATCACCGCTGCCACGGAGAGCGACGCTCGCCGTTACTCAACTTGCGCCGACTTTGCAGAGAACATCATTAAAATTTGAGAAATTGATCTGTTATTCCGCCGCGGCTCACATTAATATCCGCGATCGGCAACGACGGGACAAGACGCCGAGTTAAGAGGAGGAATTAAGGGCGAGTCGGACCGTGAAGGAGCTTCCTGTGTTGTGGACTCTCACGGCTGCTTTGTTTGAGGTTTCATGCCGAGTGCTTTTGGCAGCTTCAACCAAAACATGGATCAGTACTCCCGGAAAAATGCCCCAGGGTGCTTTTCCAGACGCATTTATCTAACCTCACACACACACACACACGTCTTATAAGACACCTGGTGACCTCATGGAGTTGAGTCAGAGTTCAGGCCTTCAGGGAACTTGTTCCTCGATGTTCCCGACTGTGGACTGGACTCTGTCTGGCCGAGCAGGAATAAACAAAAGGAAGATTCCACTTTCTTTACGACTTGGTTCTTAATTTTTTGTTTGTATTTTGTTTTTGGCCAGTTGTGATGAGCTCAAGCAGTCAGCCACTCAGACAGGTTGCAAATGAGTCAGACGTTTAGGTTATTATTCAGGTTATTACAAAAACACTGTATTTGATTAAGTTCAATTCAGTTTATTTTGTATCGCCCAAAATCACAAATGACAGAATTTGCCTCAGATGGCTTTACAATCTGTACACATAGACATCTCTGTCCCAGGACCTCACATGGGATCTGGTGTATTTGGTACAAACAAAATGCGAGAGCATGTGAAATATGTGCAATTGTCTATTATTGTACTCCAGGGGAACTGTGTGCGCTCAGCTAATCTTTACAGTTTAAAGAAATGATCGAGAAAACAGAAAATTAATCTGCGACTATGTCGATAATCGATTATTCACTTCAGTAGAAACGGCCACTATTTTATGGTTCCAGCTCATCCCATGTGAAACTTTGTTGTTATTTTTAACGCTGTTAATTGGAATAAAACAAGCAAATTGACTGGATTAATTAATCTATTAAATTGTTGAGAAAATAGTCGATACAAATCTCAGGATTTGCTTTTCTTTTTTAAAGTCAACAACGTTAACGCTAACCTGGGGGGTTGTTCTTAAGACCAGTCTGAACATGTGATCGCTCGTTCTCTTCTGGTGCCGCCGGCGTCTTTATTAAGCGATGAGGCGACGTTCCAGATCTCAGCCAATAACCAGAAGATTTAAATACGACACAATTTGTATGGAACCGGAATTTCCCTATTTGAAGCACCACGCGCCGAATAACTTCCGTCCGTTCACCCACGGCCACGCACACACACACACACACACACACACACAGCCAGAGAAGAAGCAGAGGAGGAACTGAACAAAGGGCGACCGATTAATATCGCAGCAGAAACCAAAGCACACCGAGGGTCCGATCCCAGTTGGTGAGAATACGTGTGAAAACCTACTGCTGAGAATGAGTGGGACTTCTTCTCCATTTTGAAGATTTAAAAAAAGAAAATAATAAAAACCACACAGACACATAGTAAAAATACAAGATAGCTTATCCCTCTAGGCTGATGTAACATGATTATTAGACTGCAAGTGTGCCTGTTCTTGTTCTGCATGTCTGTGTGAATTTGGATCCGACAACCGCAGTGAAGTGGTAGGTGTTTAGGTGTGTGTGTGTGTGTGTGTGTGTGTGTGTGTGTGTGTGTGTGTGTGTGTGTGTGTGTGTGTGTGTGTGTGTGTCAAAAGCCTCCAGAATAAAAACAAAAACCTTCCAGGGATGCGACCTGAAGCGTTTGTGTATTTCCATGTTGGTGAATTTGCCACGATTTATAAACATTTCCATAAAAAGTGTACCTCTCTGTGTGTGTGTGTGTGTGTGTGTGTTTTTGTGTGCGTGCGTGTGCATGCATTCTGCCAAGCCTTTAACAAAGTAACATATCCTGTATCTATAATTCATGGCGCATGCTTTAAACAAAGACCAGAGTGTCGGGCTCAGACGGGCTGCTGGGGAACCGACACGGTCGGTGGAGCTGCAAACACAACGTAGCCGGGCGGCTCCACGACCCGCAGCTAATACGAGGCATTACAGACGGTGATAGCTGGAACAAGAGGAGACGGGCTGATGGAATATAATGCCGTTTCCTCTCCGTCTCTCCTGCTCCCCGCCCCGATGGAGTCTCTCTGACCCACATTACGGGGAAACAGACAGGCAGACGTGTACGCAGAGGTCCCGATGTGACTCAGCGGGCCGTCTGCAGCCAAACAAAAGGCTCTTCCACCGCCGCCTCGCGGCGACAGACACCTGTAATCACCAGGACAATTGTGTACTATTCGGAAAACCCACAGCTCCAACCGCGGCCGCAGGGAGGATGCAGGATTCATGGCGGCTGCCTGTCGACTGAAGCTCGGCAAATCACATCCGCCACTCTTTTGGTTCTCTGAGGAAACTTAAAGGAGGGGTCGTCGTCAAACATATTTGCAGCGTCGCTATTAAAGGAGGAGGAGTTTCAAATGACTCAGTGATATAATTAGCTGATTAATCACCTTTATGTTAAAAGGGCAAAACGTGTTATTGTAATTCAATTCAATTCAGTTTATTTTGTATATCACAAATTACAAATTTGAGGGCTTTACAGTCTGTACGACATCCCTGACCTTTGACCTCACTTCGGATCAGGGAAAAAAATTACAAGAAATAGAAAAAACTCTTTCAGGAGGAAAAGGGGATAAATAATACATAATTATATTATATTGTTTTAGCTCTTCTTTTTTCTTTTTTTTACAGTCCGTCCCATCTCACGAGGACAATATCTGCTTCCGAAGCGGCCACTTGCTCCACGATGTTCACCAGCGAGACGTTTGCCGTCGAGCAGGATGTATGTTTTTGACAGCAGAGATTGAGCGGCCTCTAGTGGTGAGTCTGCATATTGCAAGCAACAACATAACCCTCCGCTCACCCGTCACTTTCCAAGCGGGTTTTAATACAGAGAGCTGCTCTCAATACTGGTTCTCTTTCAAGTTAATTAGTCATAAATAAGATACTGTTTTAGTCATTAATAAGTCACCGTAAACAAATCTCAATGTCAATCAAATCAATAACATTCCTGAGTTTAGTATGTAAACTGCAGACAGAGCAGATTGAATTAGGTTTCACTTTTGTTGACATGCTCATCCTTGCTAAAACAATTAAATGAGAACGTGTTGGCTCCTCAACCCGAGCAATCTTCCCTCCACTTCACTCTGTATGCCGACTTAGTTCCTTTTCTGAAAATGAATCCCACTAAATATTAAAACACACGGTTCCTTCAAATTACGGCACACCCAAATCCGACATAAGCTGCTGCTCTCATTGGTGACATCATGGCGTTCGACCGCCTCCTGACACATCATGTAGCGCCAACGGGACGCCATCGAGACGTTAATGGCCATTCCTTACATCTGCGCCGAGGAGCCTCGTGTCAATATCTGCGGAATCGGTGGGACATGGACAGGGGCGGACTGGGGGGGAAAGTGGCCCGGGAGTTACCGGGAGTTACCGTCAGACCGGCCCACTCGATACACGGCCACTCAATGCATCGCACTTATCAACCAGTCAGTGGCCTACTTGGAAATATACCCAAACACTTAACATTATTTTGGACGATTAGAAATCACATCTTATTACCTTCGCATTGAATATGCGGAAGGTTATGTTTTGATCGCTGTGTATTTATTTGTATGCGTGCGTGTTTGTGTGTGTGTTTGTGTGTTATTCGCATAACTCAAAAAGTATTAAACCGAATCGCATGGAATTTGGTGGGATGATTGGTTATTATCCGGGGACCATTTGATTAGATTTTGGGATTGATCGGGTCAAAGGTCAAGGTCATGAAAAGGTCAAAATCTTCTTTTTACCATAGCGCGGTCAATTTGTATCCAATTGGCATGCAACTAATGCCGAAATGTGGCTCCGGCGAAGGTATGCGCTCTACAGAGTGCCCGTTCTTGTTTTAATTTATTTTTAATTTGGCTCCACCAATTTGCCTGGATGGACACATGAAATAAAATTATGCTGCTATTGTGACCCTCCAAGGTAGGTATAGTTTTCTAGATGAATATGATTTACTCTAGTAGGGAACATTAGCTCATCTGTGAAAAGCAAGCTAACAAGTCAACACCACAACTTACCATCATATCACTGTCACCAGTCGATGGTTTTCCAAATAAATCAAAGATTTTTAAATATTTTGATGCACCTTCCTCCAGACATCTCTTCTTTTTCGCTCTGAGCTTTTCAGCTCCACCTTTAATGGATTTACGTTTTGGTGCCGTGCTGTGCCGTGTGTGACGCAAGCGGAAAGATGTTTTATTTTGAAATATGACCGGATACATCCGCCTCTCATCTTGACACGCGTCAAGAGGCTACGTGATAACGTTACCCCAAAAAGGAAACTTAAATGTACGTTTCAACTCTGCCAGAGTGCCGGTGTTCTGGATTAGAATCAAGGGAGAATATCCTAAAATCACCAAAAAGCTCTAAAAAAAAACTTGCAGGGAACATCAAAACCATGAATGTGAATATACATATGTTATGTATTAGTGTAAATTTAACGTGTTCTGTGAAGCACAGAATGTAGTCGAGGCCGACGATGTCAGAGGGAGTGCCGGTTGGGGATAGAGGCGGGCCGGCCCAACCCCGTCGGCCTACCGGGGTTCTCCCCGGTATCCCCTATGGCCAGTCCGCCCCTGGACAGGTATAATTAAAAACTCTACATATCGCTAATAGCGGCTGACACACATGTGGTGCTGTAAACACGGAAATTGTCCTGGGCCTCGGCCATCAACGTGGTCGTTTGCTCCAACTATCACAAAGACAAATGAGCCGAGCAGATCCGGGGGAGGCAGGAAGGTGTTTATTAAGGTGTAAAAAAGAACATAGGAGGGAGATGGCGAAAAAGAGACATGTTGCACAGTAAAAAGATGAAGATGACAGATTGCAGAGATGGCGAGATAATGACACAAAGAAATGGTACGGACCAGGCAATGATGGAGAGGGAGAAGTGGCCTTTTTCGTAACTGATGGAGGGACCATTTTTAATCTATTCATATGTCACGGTGACTCATCCTTTAGAAAAGCCGAACATAGCTTTCTCAGCGACCGTGCGCGCACACACACACACAGTAAGTCTCTCACTCATTCATTCTCCTTCACTCAAACACTGAGCAACAATCGGAGGATGTGCAGCAGAAGGTAGGGGAGTGAGGAAGACGATGGGAGCGGCATACTGCAAAGTGTAAATACGTTCAATTGGAGGGAGGATTTGATATAATAACTCGCCGAGGATCACACATATATTCCTAATGGGGGCTTGAGAGCTGACTTCATCAGAACGGTGGTGTACGTCGTGCAGTCCGTCGTACAGACGCCGTTTCCAGACACGTCGCTGTCGCCGGTGTGTTTACAAGACGGCTTTCCGTTTCACGGAATGTAAACACGAGTCCTTTTGTTTGCGTGTGTGTGTCTATCACGACAATAAGTGCCTTATGATGTACACCCAGAAAGCCCTCGGGCCTCCACTACAGTGATAACTCGAATAAAAAAAAGCTATTAAAAGCACTGAAAGTATCACGGGAGGCAAAAACATAATACTGAGGGTTTCAAAAGCAACATGTACACTATGGATTATATTTAAATGGCAGCTGACTGAGGAAAAAAAGAAAAAGAAGAAGAAGAAATGTCTGTAAATAGCGGTGCTTTCACTTTGTTTGTTCACACCTCCCACACTTCCGAGAGGGAGGCTGCAAACACTGAAAGGAGGCAAATCACATTAAGCACCTTAAAAAGCTGTCGAACCCAGAATCGGGATGACGGGAGCTGCCAGTGTATCCGTGGGCAGAAGGAGCTCCGCCTCCGCACACTGTGTATCCAAAGCTTACTGTTTACAAGACTTTCCGCTCAACCCCCACCATAAGCCTTTCAACTCCTGTATTTAGGCCACGCCCACACCACCGAGGACACGTTTGAAACTTCCCCCGATACCGGCATACTGGCGAAGATATTCCAGTCGCTTAAAAATAAATGAAACTTTGTAAAATATCTTCAAATCTTGTTGAACACCTGCGCGCGAGTCTGCTAACTGGCGTCTGAAATGAAGGATCACGGGAAGAGGCACTGGTAACAGGAAGTGGAGTTGATGTGTTTTCCCTCCACGAAGCTGTAGAGACAATCTAAATGGAATATTCACATCTAGAAGTTACCGGTGTGTGTTTGGTAATAACCGTGTGTGTGTGTCGCATTGTATCGACCAATGGGAGCGGCACAGCTCTGCAGTGAATATCCCATCATATTTTCACCGACGCAGCCATCGATCACTTCCATAAAAAATGCTCCCCGGGTAACTTCTTGAACGGAAAAATAAATCTTCGGGTTTAGGAGCCTGTAAAATCAGGACGCTCGGCGCTTGCAGAGCCGGGGCCAAGATGAACAAGCCAAGCAACACGAGCCGCGTGTGTGTGTGTGTGTGTGTGTGTGTGTGAGCCCTAAAGCGGCGATTATCACTGTGGCGGCTGGTTGTACCGTCGCCCGATAGGAGAAAGGTGCCGTGTCATGCCAGGCCTCCGACTCCAAGCCCCCCGTAAACTCTGTCCAACGGGAAGTGGCGTTCCAACAGACGAGTGAATGGCGAGACTTTGAATGCGGCGCTGCGTTCTGGTCAACAAGTTCATCAAGGGCGTCTTCCCTCGAACGGTCACCTCCGGATCCGCTCGCTGCGACGCAACTCTGAGAAGAAGCCGCGTCGGCCCTTAATCCTCTAAATGTGTGCGGCGCGGCTTAAACGAGAAACCGAGGCCCGACGTCTTGCAGCGCGAGGGGTTGCCAGGTTCTCGGATAAGTGGCACTCAACCCCTTCAGCCAAGGGCTCCGCTTTGGAAACAGTATGCATTTTAATGTATTAGCTTGGCATGCGGTTGGAGTGCGGGGGAGGGAGGAGGCGGGACGGTGGGTGGGTGGGGGGGGGGGGGTCACGTGGCAACAAACCGGTCTGTGTGTGTGTGTGTGGGTCCGCGGCTCGCACAAGACGAGTAACGGCCGCTATTCACGGCTGTAAGGCCCGTTCTTTTTCTTCTTTTTTTCTCCTCGCGCCGGTGGCAAAGCTCAAAGATCGCCAAGGCAGCCAGCCGGTGGCCCCGTGGTATGTAGACAGTGTCGCTCTCATGTGCTGGGACAGAGGACGGGGGTGGGGGGTAAGATATGTGTGTGTGTGTGTGTGTGTGTGTGTGTGAATGAGAAAGAGAGAGTGAGAGTTGGGAGAGTTGACCCCCCCCCCCCCCCGTCCGATGAAGAAAACAAACAGTCCATCTCTAACCGACGGTCCTGAACACGGCGTCATCCACGAGCCCTCTGCAGTGATGACAGACGATGATCGTTTTCCAGCGCTACTCGAGTGCGGTTGGGAAATTGAGACGAATTAGCCTGGGTCAGACGTGTCATACGGCGTTTATTTATTTGAATAATAACGTTTGTGCTCGTTTTAAGCCCGATTTGTTTTGCAAAGCGTTTCTGAGAGAACTCGTGTTCATCATCCTCACGATGAAGGACGCAGCCGCAGCCCGGAGACCGTTTCATCCACCGCCACTTGATCAACGGCAGGCGTGCCGGGGACCGAGGCTGCCGTGTGACACCCCGGATGGGTCCAAAGGCATCGGTACCAAAAAAGCCAAGGGAGCGTTTTCTGAAGCGATGCTGATAACTCGACACGTGGAAATCTCACAGGTTCAGTGAGGCACTGGTGACAATGTGTCGATGCAGGCGGAGGAAGCGCTCCGTGCCCCGTCGCTGCATGTGGGATGACAACCGCGCCAGGCTGCAGCCCACTCATTATAAATCATTATTTCAAGGACGGGAAGAAGCCCGGAGCTCGTGTCCTTTCTCTGCCGTCGCATCACGCCGAGACGGGATGCGAGAAGACAAAGACGGCCGCTGTCGACGACAACACGACGGCGTCACGATCAGAACCACGGCAACACAAAAGCCCGGATCTGTAAATGACACCATCATATGTCAGTGGAAGTATTCTGCATTCAAATGAATCAGAAAGAAAAATCTGAGTGTGTGTGTGTGTGTGTGTGTGTGTGTGCCGATCAGCCAACTTTCACTGGGATGAATGGATGTGATTTGGCTCCGTGCTTCTGCAATCAGCGCGTCTTGTTTAAACTGAAATATATTTCCCACCCCGGCATCGTTCAGCCAAGAGGCAGAGCAGCCTCTCGAGAAAAATAAAAAAACTCCGACGACAACCAAAAAACACACACATGCAGGTCTTAAGCACTCTTCTATCACCGCTACCGGCTATGGCAAAAAACGGCAGCGCATTATCAGGGGATTAATGATTACTTCACACACTCGGGTGTGACACAAAAGCGTCTGGATCACCCCTCAGAGGAATAGAAAAGCTGATCACGAGACTGAGAGATGTGAGAATAAAAGGAGGGGACGTTAAATCAATGACATTTAAATGCAGTTGGGTGTGTGGGGTTCCCTCTCTGGGTGTCGAGGCATTTTTCGTGGTTGTGCTGAACAACATCCAAACATCCCCAAATCCCCCCGGCGCCTTTTGAGAAGCAGAAGAATCTGGGAAAAGGACCGGCAGAGGTTGGGGGGGGGACGAGGTAAAGGGAGATATAGAGAGTGTGTAATAGGGAGAGAGAATCAATGAATGGCCCCGCCCCCCTCCACCCGAGAGAAAATGAAAGCCATGACATCATCGTATTGGCAAGGAGCAAGGGAGCCGGGTGCCGAGGAGCAGGGGGGAGGGAGGGGAGACAAGAGCACCCACAGTCGCCCAGTCCGCCTCTCGGGGCCCATCCTCTGGAATGGATAAGAGGGGGAACAATGCGGCCCCAATGAATGGCACCCCAAATCCCACAGGAGAGAAAAAAACAAATCACCAGTGGGAACAGGGTTGGAAAAAGTAGATGGAGAGAGAGATGGAGAGAAAAAGAGAGAGGGGGGGGGGGAGCCTGAAAAAAGATGTGCACACAAAGCAACAAAGCATCTCGGGACATGTAGAGCAAGGCAAGTAGAGATTGGGGACAAAGCTGCCTTTGTGGCTCCGGACTGGTGGGTGGTTCGGTGTGAAGGATTCCGACGCGGCGGCGTTGACATCGGAGCGCCCCGATATATTGATCGGGTCGTGTTAAACCCTCAAGCGATCAATGGGGAAAAGGTTGGCTCGACTCCGGGGCGTTTGCCGGGTTTACATGGCGGCGGGCGCGTGGAGAGGCGGGAACGGGCCTTTTTTTTCTCCCTCGGAAGTTCGAAGCTCGGCGAGATGCAGGAGGCGGGGAGGCGGGGCGTTCAGGGACCCTTCCGATCACTGCACCTCCTCTCGGAAAGTCAAAATGGGAAGTTTGATTGCATTCCCGCGTTAATAAATACGGTCACACTTTGCTGGGAGGGCTTCACTTGTGTGTTTCCACGCAAGTTGCAGACAAGAGAGCTTCCGCTCCTCCGTGATTACAACACTGGCGCTGGAAGCCAGAACAGAGGAACTAAATTAGAATGACAAGAAAGGAAGTATTTCATGTCTGATGCTTTGATAACAAACAACAACAACAAAACACAAGCAGGTTCTCACAAACTAGAATGCGTTGCCTCGTGATTTGGGATCTAGCTGGGGGGACAACAAGTTGACACAAAATGGAAGATACGCTCATGAATAAGTCACCCAAAAAAATGAAGATGCTGGAAAAAGAGTTAAAGTAGAATAACGCGTCAAAGGACTGATCAGACAGATCTCGCAGGAATGTGATCTTCCTGGCAATTCAAAGGTGTGTGAATGGGCACAATGAACAGCGGGGCTTCTGTGATGCCCACAGACTCTCCTCCTGAGGAACGATGCTACGAGTCGGATGGATGGAAGCGTCGTTTCAGTCAGGTGGTTTACAGAAAGCACACGCTGGTATATAGTGAGGGAAGGAACATGCATTTTCTTGTTTCTTGGACTGCAACTAATTTGTGGTGGCTGGGGCCAATTAAACTAGAGTTTGGTGTTTCAATATATATATATATATATATATATTTTGTCCAGTCTTGTTTAGGAATGTAAAATGTTCAAATAAATCCTCCTGTAAAATTTGTTTTAACTTCTGTGATTGTACAATCCAAAACCTACAAATGGTAAATGAGCTTTTGGAGTGTTGCCGTGTTTTGTTGTCTGGTGCAGTTAACCCTCCTGTTATTAGAATTAATATTGTTTTCCAAGTTTAAGTGTGAGGTACTTTATGTTTGTTTGTTGACTCCCGAAAGAACAGAAACATTACATTGAATCAGGTCAAATTGACCCGAAGGCGACAGGAGGGTTCAATATTGAATCGGGTCAAAATGACCCGAAGGCAACACAAGGGTTAAGATGATGGAAAGTTTACTTTGTTAATTTAATTTGTACTGGGAAAAGAGACGAGACATAGACCAGAAGTCCAGGACACGGGTTTGAAAGAGGGAACGACCATTGCCTGACACTGAAGCAACGTATAGCTTATAAAAGGTGCTGCTGACCTTTGACCTCAGTGTAAAGGGTTGGAGAAAAGCTGTGACTAACCTCTTGACATTTGGCTCACACAATGGGAGAAATTGTGAAACAAATGCATTTAAAATCGTCTTAAAACAACCCACGCCCCAAATACATTTAACTTGATATAAAAAAAATGAAGAACTGGGGCGCTGTTATTTTAATCAAAATGCAACAAAGCCATTCCCAAGTTCATGATCACGTGTCAATGTGAGCGTCCTGCAGAGTGTCGTGGGGACCCCCCACCCCCCCCGGGCAGAGAGCCGTCTTTGCTCACGAAGCTCGCCGTAATGTTCGAGGGGCCATCGGAGAAACTCCAGACCAAAATCTGTTTGGCATTTGGTCTCGAAGCTGCATTAACTTCACGTTTCCCTGCGGTTTGAAACCCAAAAGAGCTTTGCAGTATCAATTCTCA